>NW_020173241.1:65254-155950 GCF_003031525.2 Neophocaena asiaeorientalis asiaeorientalis | reverse complement strand
GACCTTCCGCGCGTCGCCGCCGGCGCCCTGGCCTGGACTCATGGTGTGCTCGTCGCGGGTGGACTCTCAGAGGGGACGGTGCACAGAGCCGGGGTCGCTGGCTGAGCGTGCTGGAGCGTGCTGGAGAGCCCGAGGCACGAGGTCGGCCCGGCGCGGGGCTTGGCCTCCGGGCAGCAGCGGACCGCGGCGCACGCCCCCTTCTCTGCAGCCAACTCCTCCACAGCGGCCACTTTGGGCAGTTTCCTCTATGCAAATAGACCCTGCCAGAAAAGGAGCCGGGACCCACCCAGGGGAGGAGCGGCCAGGCCTGCCCCGTGCGGCGAGGGGGCGGGGGCGGGGGCGGAAACGGAGCTGGCTAGCCCCACAGCGCGTACCTGGCTAACCCCGCGAGCAGCACGCACCTCCGCCCTCACCTGGACGCCAGGCTGCACCCTGGACGCCGGGCTGCACCCACTCCCGCGCATGCACCTCTGCGACTCCTCAGCCCGAGTTCCAGCTGCGATCCCAAGAGGTCTGTGGTGCACCCAGAGACTCAGAGCGCCTTCTGCAGCCTACCCCTGGCTGCGGCATCATTCATTTGCTGGGAAAATTCCCCTCGACTTGTAAATTAACCTGACACTTTGAAGTGTCAGAAGTTTTGAAGTACGAAACTTCAAACCCTGTGGAAAACGTAGTGAATCCTTTCTAGATGGTGCCCTAGCGCCGCTTGGTGGTGGAAAGCGACCTCTTGTGCATTCATACGCAGTCAGGGTCGGGATTGAGCCTAGTGGAAGGATGCCTCTTAGAATATTTAATACTCTCACCATTTATTATGTGCCAGACAGGCGGTGATGGAAACAAATTGTAAGACCTTGTTCCTGACCTAGAGAATTCTTTCATTTGAGAAAATTTAGGCTTTAACAAATGCAAAAGATAGGGAAAAAGAACTCCAACTTTTGATGAGCTGATGGCTTAATTCTGTACTGGAAACACAACTTGGCCAAAAATAATCATCTAGTATGCACCATATTTAACCTATACTGCGATTCTGATGCAAATGTACACCACAGGGTTAAAGTAGGAAAGCCTGAATGAGAATCAAATGGCCGGAACAGTCTTTTTCAAGAAAGGGGGGCAAGGCTGGAAGTCAAGCACATTCTCTGCTGGCTCAGATTCCTACCAGGCATATTGTATCCTAAAATGGGTCCCACATAACTCTCCCACTAACTCCAGTAATAATCAAATAAAAACAACAGACTTGCTTGGACCTTTGTAATTTGGGCAAATCCACAGCCGGTTTTGAAAAAAAGACCTGTTATATCTTCCCACTCTCTGGGTATCTTTGGATTTATTAGCATCTTTGGACAGCTCTTAACACTGTTGAGGACTTTCAGCTGATATATTCCTCCTTAATCCCTTAATTTGGAGGGGGAAATTACCTCCAAGATTGGAATAAAACAAATGGTTGGCATCTCACCTCTGCAACTTTGTAGCTGTGACCTTAGGTAACTTGGCATCACAGTTAAGTGGTTATACAGAGATAGGTCTTGCTAAGATCTAGCATATGCCCAATAAGTAGTTTGAAAAGTACTTGCTCAGCAAACTGGATTGTCTTCTTTGAAAAGAGGCCAACACCATATTACAAGTTGGCACATCATTCTTGCTACAAACACACAGGCAAATTGCCCATCACCTGCATGTATTGTTCACCATATTCCAGAAGCTTCTGTGTATTAAACAAGCCAAGCTCATTGGTCTCTTTGGCCTTTGCCCTTGCCTACAGCCTCACTATCTGGAATATCCTGCTCTCAGATCTTTGAGCAAGCTCCTCCTTCAGGTCAAGGTCCCAGGTCCTTAAACCTCACTATCTCCAAAAGACCTACCCAGACTGTCCAATCTAAGGAGGCTTCACTCGCAGTCCTCAGAAGGATTACTCAGGAAGATCATTTATCACTGTTTGAAGTTACCTTTTTATTAATAAGACAAAGTTACCCATTTGTCTTGTTCACCCCTGTTTTCTCAAAGAGCGGTACAGGATCTGGCAAATATTTGTCAAGTGAATTAAGGAAAGGCGAAAATATATTTACTGCCTACAGCTTAATTTAAAAGACAAGGCAGAAAATACTCTATTTTGTAAGTTGAGGTCCTGGAAGGAACAGATGGCATCCTCAGACTGAAGACAGTCTGACTGTAGAGACTGTCTACATGGTGGGTCAGATTAAGGGAAGCCAACAGGGGATGTTGAAGAAGCACTCTGGAGTATAAACAGTGGGAGGCCATTACCATCTCTAGCTACAGGGGGGAGAAGAAGGAAGTGTGTGGGAACCCTGTGAATGCTCGGAGCTAGACAAAGGTCAGCTCAACAGGAGCTGTGGCCTTTGGTCAAGGGATACCACTTCTGCAAAACCATGGCTTGGAAGGTAAGGAGCTGGGGGATAATCTCTCTCTCCTCTTACTCTCTGATCTGCTGGTCCTCCCACTGACCAAACCTACAGCGCAAGGGAGCCCAGATGATGCAATGTAAAGAGGTCAGCCTCCTAAGGGCAGAGAGCTGAGTCAGAGTGGTGGAGAGCAGATCTGGGGGGTGGGCAGGAATCCACTGCATTCCCTAACATGCATATAGATTACCAAGGTCAATCTAGCTACTGCTGCCTCTGAAATGGCTAACCTGTCAGCGATAGGCACTAGTCCTCAGGCTACTTGGTGGCAAATCAACTACTTTGGACTCTCTTCATCCCAGAAGGGCCAGCAATTTGTCACTCACAGGGGTGGATAGCTATACTAGGTATGGGCTCGTCTTCCCTGTTTGCAGAGCCTCAGCCAGCACCACTATCCATACAGATTCCCCATTCCACAGGTATGGAGTCCTATATAACAGAGCATCTGACCAGGGAACCCACTTTACAGCAGAGTAAGAGGGGGAGTGAGCCCATGACCATGGAATCCACTGGTTGTATTACATCCTGCACCAGCCAGAAGCAGCCAGCCTCACAGAACACTGGAACTGCCTTTTGAAGGCACAGGTGAAGCACCAACTCAGAGTATTCAGAAACAATATGGTAAAAGACTGCAGTGCCATCTTTCAGGATGTGGAATACACATTAAGAGGGACCTCGGGCTTCCCTGGTGGCGCAGTGGTTGAGAGTCCGCCTGCCGATGCAGGGGACACGGGTTCATGCCCCGGTCCGGGAAGATCCCACATGCCGCGGAGCGGCTGGGCCCATGAGCCATGGCCGCTGAGCCTGCGCGTCCGGAGCCTGTGCTCCGCAACGGAGAAGCCGCGACGGCGAAGGCCCACGTACTGCAAAAAAATAAAAAATAATAAAATTCAAAGCTCATGATAAAAAAAAAGCAGCACTGTTTTTTTTTAAGTTAAAAAAACCTTTTCATTTATATTTGTAATGGGAAACATTTTAAGTCACTGGGAGGAGGGGGTGCATGGGAACTCCTCCAAGTCTACAATTAATCTTTAATCTCATTACATGTAACTGGTGTTGATAGTATCTAAAGAACTAGACCTATGAGGTGTCTGCTCCTTTGGGATATTTAGGATGGTTTCAAGTCTTTACAATTAAATCTATGCTAAAGTCTTTTAATTATATATAACTTCTCCCCAGAATTGCAACATTTAAAAACAAACTAAAACCAGGAAAGGAGTGAATGTAAAGAAAATATATCTGAAGTTGACCATTTCTTGATTGGTTAAAAAAAGAAAAATTCTTTGAAAATTCTATTCCCCCTTCCAGTTTCAGTGAAATGTAACAATAAAAACTGCTATGATAGGGAGTCAAAAGTAGAATTCTTGGGCTTCCCTGGTGGCGCAGTGGTTGAGAGTCCACCTGCCGATGCAGGGGACACGGGTTCGTGCCCCGGTCCTGGAAGATCCCACATGCCGCGAAGCGGCTAGGCCCGTGAGCCATGGCTGCTGAGCCTGCGCGTCCGGAGCCTGTAAAAAAGTAGAATTCTTGATAGTTTTGTAATTCCTGGTGCCCTAAAGAGGAACAACCAACATTACTGGGAAAATTTTAAAAAACATGAAGTCACCTGGGTTAAAGCATTTATAGAAAGTAAAGTAACTGCTATTTACTAGGGGTTAAAGCATTTATAGAAAACAAAGTACATAACTGCTATTGACTAGTGGGACTACTAAAAGCCAGGTAATCTGCTAGATTAAAAAATTTTTTTTAAATTTTTGGCTGTGTTGGGTCTTTCTTGCTGCGAGCGGGCTTTCTCTAGTTGTGGTGCACAGGCTTCTCACTGTTGTGGCTTCTCTTGTTGCAGAGCACGGGCTCTAGGTGCATGGGCTTCAGTAGTTGCAGTGTGTGGGCTCAGTAGTTGTGGCGCATGGGCTTAGTTGCTCCGCGGCATGTGGGATTTTCCCGGACCAGGGATTGAAACTGTGTCCCCTGCATTGGCTATTGGATAACAGATACTATCCCTAAGTAATTCCAAGTAAGGAAGTGTAGTTACTTTAAAGTAACTTACTCCTCCAAACACAGAGAAGACCTGGGACTACAGTTGAAACCATGCTGGTAAGAAGTCTGAGCTCTTTTAATTCATTGAACTGCTATCCCAAAGAATTAACAGACAGGTAAGAAATGAACAAAAAGGGTCGGTATGCTTCTTTATATTTCAATTTCAATCTACAGGCTTGACTAGATCCAAATTCAATTTTTTTGTTTTAAAGGCAGTGATACTCCACAGGTGCTGTGTATTTCCTATTGCATCACCTCAGACACATATCAACACATCCATCTGGTTGCCAACCTGAGATTCAGCCTGATCCCTTCATTATAAAGTTCTCCATCAGTTTTCCCCTCATGGTTTTAGCATCCACTGATGATTGGTGCCCAAATATATTATTTCATAAAGAGTAGCAACACAGTGTATTTCTAACATCCCTTCTGTATTTATCAGAAGGAATACTATTAAAAAACTTCATTAACTATCAGTTTACAGGATAAGTGGGGACTAGAGGAAAGGACACCACTCCAATGAAATATTGAGTATGGGAAATTCTCTAAAGACAAATGACCAAGTTTCAATTAGCAAAGAAATAAAAAGGGGAGAAAAAAAGGCACATAGTGATTAAGAGATCTGAGACAAATTAGCTATGTGTGGACCCTGACTCGGTACTGATTCAAACTAACTTAAAATAACTCTTTAGACAATCATGAAACTTTATAGACTCTACCAGATAAGGAATTTTTTTTTTTTTTTTTTTTTTTTTATTATTTGCGGTACGCGGGCCTCTCACTGCTCTGGCCCCTCCCGTTGCGGAGCACAGGCTCCGGACGCGCAGGCGCAGCGGCCATGGCTCACGGGCCCAGCCGCTCCGCGGCATGTGGGATCTTCCCGGACCGGGGCGCGAACCCGCGTCCCCTGCATCGGCAGGCGGACTCTCAACCACTACGCCACCAGGGAAGCCCAGGAATTATTTTGTTAGGTGTGATACTGGCACTAAAAACTCATGTTAAAAGATATACAGTACAGATACATGGATGAAATGGTATCTGACATTTGTACTTAAATGCAACAGGAAAATAAGTTGGGGAACTGATGAAACAAAATTTGCAAAATGTTTTTAATTTTTTAAGCTGGGCTATATATAGAGGTTCATTATTCAACTTTTGCATTTTATTTTTAAAAATCACTAACATAAAACTGGCTGCAAAGGCTGGACTGGCCAAGGAGTTGTAAAGCCAACCTGACTTAAAACTTTACCTTCCCTCTATAAAAATATGGAAAAAATAAAACCAATTAACCAACTAAACAAAACTTTAGATTAAGGATTTAGCTGGATATAGCAACCTCTCAAAAATCGTGATCAAATGATCAACTCTTTTAAGAATTAAAATTATTTCTACCTATTTATTTGCAAACGTGCGATCTACTAAGCCAACAATTACTGATGCTATTAATACTGTTACTGACTCATGAATTCTTCTATTTGAAAAGGTCGCCTTTTTTTGTTGTTGGCTGCTTGGCATGTGGGATCTTAGTTCCCTAACCAGGGATTGAACCAGTGTCCCCTGCAGTAGAAGCAGAGTCCTAACCACGGGACCACCAGGGAATTCCCTGAAAATGCAGCTTGTTAAACAAAGTACTAGATGTTCAAATTTACAAAATTTTTAAAACTTATTTTTGGCTGTGTTGGGTCTTCATTGCTGCGTGCGGGCTTTCTGTAGTTGCGATGAGTGGGGACTACTCTTCGTTGTGTGCAGGCTTCTCATTGCGGTGGCTTCTCTTATGGAGCACGGGCTCTAGGCACGCGGTCTTCAGTATTTGCAGCACATGGGCATGCGGTCTTCAGTACTTGCAGCACATGGGCTCAGTAGTTGTGGTTCTCAGGCTCAGCAGTTGTGCCACACCAACTTAGTTGCTTCACGCCATGTGGGATCTTCCCGGACCGGGGCTCGAACCCGCGTCATCTGCATTAGCAGGTGGATTCTTAACCACTGCACCACCCTGGAAGTCCCTGGATGTTTAAATTTAAAATACCTTACTTGCACCAAATTTTGTGGGAATCAGACATTTCAAACTGGAAATGAGTTAAAAAGCCAGGCCACACTAACTGACAAAGTGTTTCTTCATTCCAGGATGTCAAGATGTTTAAATATAGGTTATCTGCCTATCTACTTAAAACAGAGTATATTTTCAAATTATCATACCATTTTAACCATTTTGATGGTTGAAGCTATGTATCAACTACTAAAGAAAAACGCGAGAAAAATTGAATCCAAGTAATTAAACTATTAGCCATTACATTCATTTCATCCCATTTCACAGAACCATGAACAAGAATCAAACTTAAGTTTTTAACTCAGTAAGTTGTATTATCACAAGAATGCACAATGCTAGAATCTAGGATACCTGAGTTTAAGTCACAATTCAGCCACAATTATTAGGAGTCGTGGCTGAGTCACTTCTAATTTCTCTAGCATCTAGCCCTTCAAGATTATTCAGAGGAATAGTTTTCAGTTGTACGAACTACAAAACTTCACTGGGTATTTTTCTACTGTCAACTGGATAAGTCAATTTTATTCGTCTACTCCAAAAATTTTGAGGAATGCATGGATGAGAACACCTGAGCTATAAGCAGTAGCAGAAAACACTGGAAATAACCTATTTAGCTGCACTTTTAAAACTAGGTTTGACGTCAGTGGAATTTCTAGAAATAGTAATCTATGAGACACCAAATCATGAGGGAAAATACCCAGTTACAAACAATCCATATTTATACACCGGCCATTCTAAACCTTTCCTGTTAGTGCTGAAGCTCCCAACACTGTCAAATAAAAACCTGGCGCTTTCAGAAATTGAGTTCAGAAGTACAATGAAAAAGGCAATTAAGAGTAGGAACCTGAGAGTTCACAGAAGATGGGAAGGAAGGTTAGCAGTAGACACTCATATGATACCAGAGATACCATCCTCACCACTAAACTTTTCTTCTATCCTACCTAATTCACTGAAGTTTCACTTTAATTCCTAAACTTCCATGAATTAGGCCTAGGAACTAGCAAATACCCTTAGTGAAGAATGTAAATACTTTTCAGCAGGGAAAGGGGTTAGCAATCATTAACTTCTTAGTAAGAGATAGTGTGGATATTTTTCTTTCCTCCTATATCCTGAGATCAGCTACTCCAAAGGAATGAGTTTCTGATGGGGGAGAAAGTAAACATTAATTTGGGAACTTGGAGCACTTGTAGGGAAAGGTCAGGAGGCTTAGGTAGTAGAGTGGCACCAGCAGTATGGAAATGGAGAGGAAAATAAAGGATGGCTGACTTCTTAATCTCTATAACGACATTGATGTGTTAAGGAAAAACCTTTTCTTTACATCAAATGCTCCTTTAAAAAAACCTTATAACATATAACATAGTTGAACTATATGTAGACTGCATCAGAGCCCTAAGCATAATTTATGCAGTGATTCTACAGCAACATTTCAGTTTTCTTAAATTCCTAGTCAACTTCAGGAACATAGCTTTACTATATGTGCAAATGCTACCAGCAGATCATGTAGAGAAACCCACCTTGGTATCACTATTTGTCATACCAAAAAATTACATGCATTTTATGTTCAGAATACAGATAAAACTCAAATCTTTGGTAATACACTTCAGAAATGGGAATACTTTTAACAAAAAACCTTTACCTGGATAATCAATCATGAATTCTACAACAAAAAATATTTTTACCTGGCAGACTGATCAATAGTTTTTGTTTTGTTTTGTTTTTTTTACTAAATTAATATTTACCATGTAGTTTTTAATGTGAAAACAGGTAAACAGAAAAAAATACCTACAAACAAAAAGTTCATTATGTTAACCAATCAGGGTCTGGAAATTTCTGCAGTTTTCTTCCCAAGTGTTTTCCAATCAAATCATCTTTTTTTTTTTTCCAGTAAAGAGTAACATATATACAAATTGTTTAATAATAACCTTAAAGTCTCATAGGCTGAGGTTTAAGTATTTATACTTCATATGGTAAGGAAACAGATATTGGACAATTTCTAGACTCCTGAAGATTTGGCATTAAAAACAAAAACCTCAGTCATCAGAATTCCTATTTCTACGTTTGTGACTAACTACATAAATAGCCATTGGAAAACAGGACTTTCCAAGCTAACTTTCCAGTTAGACTTTAATCTTAAACAAAGTGTGTATGTGGTTTTATTAACCTATTACGATGCACAAGTTGGATGTCTTTCCATGAATGCTACTTACCACCACTGACATCACCCAATGAAAAAGAACAATACTTACAATTTAATGAAATTCCAACAGCAAACAGTTCCTATGGGTTTTGGTTTCTAATACCTGCCTACCTAGAGTTAATAATACTTATTACCTGTTCAACAATTACAGAAAAAACTTTTAAAGTTAAGAAAAGTTTGAGGTAAATAAAGAATATTCCTTTAAGAATGAAGTAGTCAAGATTTCCTTTTACTCAAAAAAAACAAAAAACAAAACACAAAAATCACTTCCAAGAGTCAACCTCCATGTACAAAAAAGCAAGATCAATCACATTTATCACTGGACACAAAGGATATTCCAAAGGTCTTTAAAAATGGTAATTAATCTCAAAAAAGGAAAATTAATTTTAGCTTTTATATTTCATTCATTATCAAGACCATATTTGCTTAACAAGATAATTATGCAATTGATACAAAACATACAGCATTTACACTTAACTGTACAAAATAATTTAAGGTTTACAAAAATATTAGAATGTTTAGAGTTGACTGACACAGTCTTAAATAATCTCTTCTAGAGAAGTATAGTAAGACCACTGATTTCCATTTCATTTCTTTTTTAATAAGTCAAAGAAAGGATGCTGCAATGCTTCATCCAAGGTAATTCTTTTCACTGGATCATATTCTAACATTCTTCGAATCAGGTCAAACAGTTTCTCATGTTCCTCATCATGACAAAGCATAAATTCCTGAGGGGAAAAATGACTGTTTAAGAAAGACATTAAAAAATAGTTAAAAGTTTTTTTTTTGTTTTTTGTTGTTTTACCTTTAATGGTTTGCAGCGTCTCCTAACATATCTACCAGCAGAACTATGTTCCTCCCAATCTAGCTGATTATGATGAAAATACTTGTGTTTCCTATAGGAAAGAGACGTCTGGATTAAAAAAAAAAACAAACCCCCCAAAACCCCACATACTTGCCCTGCCCCCACCAGGGGATTGGGGGAAAAGATGGAACCATAGACATCTCTCTCTATATATATATAAACATACAATTTCTAAAAATCTCAGCAATAATTATATCGGCTACCTTATATGATATTTTTCCTAATCTTGTACCCTCTGAAGTTTTAGTATCCCGCCTAAGTTGTTCCCAAATACCATAAGTGAAACAATGCCAGCTTCAAAAACAGAGGTTCCTAGATCCATTCCTGTAAATTCTGATTTCACTAGATCTGGTATGGGGCTGGAAATCTTTAATAATTCCCTGGATGACTTCTGTGGTGAAGCTATGTTTTGAAACCACTTATAGTATTCTTGTCCAAAGACATACATGTGGTTTGCAACAGTCTGGAATTCAAACTTAGATATGACTCCAAAATCAAGCTTTTTACTACTCTTATGTATTATTTTTAAATCAACCTAGGAAAACACTTATGCAAAGGTTAACTTGAGTATAAAAACACCACTTTATTTACTGGATCACAAAGTAAATATTGCATTACTTTTCAAAAACGACTTCATGAAAAAAATTCAAAATCTACAGTCTTTGGAATAAGCAATAACAACAAAGATGGGTTTTCTATAGTTTGAATATAGGCCACTGCATGTACCCAATATAGGGCTTTAATCTTAAAAAGCATACCGTGTTTTCTGAATCATGCGTGTTGGTATGGGTCCTAACATACGTTCCATCATTGCCAGGTGCTCTTTACTATCATGAGTCTAAAAAAATAGGAAAAAGAAACTTAGCACTTTCCATTTCCCTACATGCACATAAAAAGAAAACACAAGAAAATAGTGTTTCCGGGACTTCCCTGGTAGTCCAGTGGTAGAGAATCCACTTTCCAACTAAGCCTGCCCACCACAACGAGAGAGCCCGCGAGCCGCAACTACAGAGCTCACACACTCTGGAACCTGCACACCACAACTGGAGAGAGAAAATCCACGCACCGCAACGAGAGAGAAGCCCACGTGCTGGAATGAAGACCCAATGCAACCAAAAAAAAAAAAGTAAATAAATAAATGTTAAGGAAAAAGAAAATAGTGTTTCCATAAAAGGACTAGATTAGACAGCTATACAATTTATATTACACTCTACTTCAAAGATGGAATAAAACTGAATGAGCTATACTGATTGTCTGATTTCTGAAATGGATTGGTAAGGTCTGTATAGCTGATTGAGGAACAACTTTTTAAGTATATTTTACTGAAGTACAGTTGATTAACAATGTTGGAATAATTTGTTTAATGTGAAACAGAACAGTTTTTCCTTATTTGTATTACTTGCACTGTTTAACTGAGGGATGACTGGGGAAGATTACCAAAAACCTGGCTACTCATTTTATCGGTTGCTTAACTAACCTCCATTACCCAATGGATAGCAACTTTGTAACACTAATCCTAGACAATAAAAATACAGTCCCAATAATTCTTACAACAACCTTGAGCTAGGAATGTGGGAACATAACTTTCAAAGAGGTTAAGATACTAGCTCAAGCTCACATAGCTCATCAATGAGGAAACCTGAGCTGTGAACCCAAGTCAAAACTCATATTCTTAAATTACACAGTAGCAGAGCTTTGGCTAAAGTAGAATAAATTGTTAAACTAAATGGTATACTCCTAAGCAGAGGCTGGCAAACTTCTTATGTAAAGGACCAGATAGTAAATATTTTAGGCTTGGATGGTCACAAATGGTCTCTACCACATATTCTTTTTCGTTTTTTAAAGCAGGCATCAGACAGGATATTGTTTGCCAACCCTTGTTCTGAAGAGCAGAGTCTATGTGCAATGCTTTTTAAATCCATTAGCTACTGTGCCTAGCACACTGCTTTCAAAATGTTCTTAATTCATGACAGGAATAAATAATACAAGCTCCATTATCTTCAAAAAGTTCCTTAGCTGAAGACTATTTTGGAGGGTAGAATTAAAATATAAACCACATCTCAAACCAAAGTTAATAATCGACGCTTAAGATCTCAGAATGATTTACAATCATAAAACCATCTGAAGGATTTTATATGTGTCAGAATGAAGAAAGCATGCACTGTTCTCAACTTTTTCCTTGACCCTATAGCTTACTACCACAAAACCAGACACCACCCCCTAGAAATGACCGACAGCTATGTTCTAGATATCAAACTTGTCTACAATCTCAGAGTACTTTTAACAGATCTCTACAGAGTAGACAGAAGTTTGGTGAGGTGCCCCACAGCAGTGAACACATATTCTGCAACAGCCGCCTAAGTGACTTATAATTAATCACAGCTTCCTCCCTCCTCATCCTGCATTGCCATAACCTCAAATCAACCTTGATAGTATTAGCCAGGAACTCCCTAACCACCCTCACCCCATCCAACAACACACCTTATCAAATCACAACCCTCTTCAATGGTTACACCACTTGAAGCTTTCAAGACTTCTAGTTTTCTGACATAAGCAAAATTATGAGGAAAAAAAGTAGAGACCTAAATAACATTTTCTCCTTTTTGTTCTGCCAAGTAAGCCAATAACTATTACCATTTCACAGAAAGAACATTTTAATACCAAAAAACCAGGAGAGATAATTTCTAAATGAAAGCTAGAATGGCAACCCTACAAAATCATTTTCATTTTAGACCAACCAGCCTACATTTGGAAACCACTGACTCCTAGGATAAAACAAATACCTTTCTATGGCAAACAAGTCCACTATGAATCAATACTTGCCTACTGACACCATTTTCCTATTTATCCAAGACACTCTGACAGCACTATTCATCCTTCCTCAACTAGAGTAGCTTCCTTTATGCCTGTTGCATTTATGAATACCATTTCTTCCTGATATGGCCATCACACACTCTAGTTTTCTGACAAACTCTTACTCTTCCTTATAGCATGGATTAAACTCCCTACTCCTCAGTGATGCCTTCTCTAAGGAAACTTAACCGTTCACCTTTTCTGGGTTCCCTTCTACATTGTTCCATTATAGCAAGTATCATATTGTACTGTACGTTTTCCCATGTCTATCCTGTGTATGACTTCCTTGAGGACAGAGATGCTGTCTTTTCATTTTTATACACATAGTGCTTAGAAATGTGTCTAGGGTGTCATAGATGCTTAATACAACTTACTGTTTCTGAATACTTTTAATAAAAGTACAACATAACCAGAGCTGAATTAAAACTGACCATAGTAACACTAATGTAAATTTATGAAGGAACACCACAATAAAACGGATCATATGAAGTCAATATGAACCATGTGTTTAAAAGCTCCACATGCAGAATGAATTATGACCATTCACTGGGAGTATTTCATTCAACTATGGTTTTAGAGAAGGATGACTATTTCGCGCATGTAAATTTTAATCTTAAGAATAATGACACTATGGCAACTTTCCAATATGGAAACCAAAACTTTAACATGCCTTTAACATTAAAGCTCATAATGAATCAGTAAATAACATTTACTAAATACATACCTGAAAGACTGTGAAACCAAGGTAATATTCAATAAGAATGCAACCTATGCTCCAAACATCACAAGGCTGAGACCAACCTAAAGCTATTTAAAAACAAAACCAAACATTGTATTATGCAACAATTTTTAATTGCCAATACACAATATCTTTTCCTATGTGGGTGCTCTCTTTATATAGCCTATTTAGGAGAATATGATAGTAAATTCAGAGTTTACATTTTTAGTTTTATATCAAACATTATTCACTATGCTTTCAGAGTCCTCCATATCCTTGTATCAAATTACAGTATTTTAACCTGGGGAAGCATTTTATGTAAAATAAGAAGGATTAGCATATATTCCATAGTCTCTGAATTGCTTGTGCAATGAGGAACACTGTTATACCCAGTTAACGGTTGTTCTATGAAATTTTACATTTTATTAGTGCAAACATAGATCAATAATTATCCTCCGAATGTAATTACTAACCCCTCATCAATTACCATCAACTTGATATCTGAGTTTATTTCTTCCATTAAAAAAATAGTAGTGTCACATAAATTATGTAAGAATTATAATGGATATTATAAGCAGTGTCACCCATAAACAGAATTATATCGCTATTTAAAGTTCACATGGAGAGGTATCTATATATGTACTTTCAGGTTGTCTATATATGATCATATATACTTTCTCCTTCAGAATTCTCAAGAGTAACATTATTCAGAAAAGAAAAAAACACCTAACCTTAAGTCTATATCTAATTAGAAAGGAAAAGAGTAAACCATACAGATGTTTTAACCTTTTAAAGATTAAGTTTTTAATAAAACAATAATGTACAAATAAATCCTACTTTAAAAGACATTTCAATTACTTTCAGTAACATTACTGAATTTAAAGACAAAGGAAGAAACAATATATTCAAGGAACTTGACTATGATTTAGCCATTTTTGTTAACCCTCACGGTACTTATCACTTGAACAAAAGGATAATGGAGCATAGTTTCTACTTACAGTAACACATACAAAATCTGCAAATGATAGAGCTTGGATCTAAGATGAAAGTTTTCTTTTCCAGCCACTCCTGTCTCCCAGTCCAGCTTTCTCCCAAGTGACTGTAAATTACCTCCTTCTCTTATGGGTCAGCTCTCACACTCTTTGGAATTTCACATCATTCACTTTTACCAACTTCTGTTTACTACCAACACCCAAGACATGAGACCAACTGCCCTCCTCAATGGTAGCAACTGACAACATCTTCCTCCTTCAACCTAATTCTGCCTTAATACTCAGGAGTAACACTTCACAAACACAAAAAGAACCCTTCTCACCTTCCCATCTGTTCATTTCTTTTCCTAAAGATCAATAACCCCAATTTCAGATTTATATCAACTATCCCCAGCCTGGCCACACATGGGACTGTATTATTACTAAGAATCACTGTATCTTACGCAATCTAGGAGGAGGCCATTAACTAACTGTAAGATACACCACTGTTTTACAAACCAATAACAAAGAAAAAATGCCAATTGTTTTGTGTTATGTTCCCTCACATGTTAAAATGTAGAGAAAAATCTTCTTCTTAAAATTGATAAAACACAGCAAGTTATCTCTTTTTAAGCTCTGAAAATACCACTCTGTCCACAATCTCTTCCCACACTCTTTTCTTTTACCTTCATTGCAGCCTTCACTCCTCAACCATGAATACACTTTCTAAACTACTGCAACACAGCAGCTTCTTTCAGACCATACTAAGCAGAAATCCTAGTAACATCAATCTCAAAGATGAGCTCCAAACCTGTGCTATCCTATTTGGTAGCCAGTAGCCACATGTGGCTATTTAAATCTAAAATTTAAATTAATTTAAAATTCAGTTCCTCAGTCACACTGGCTATACTGAAAGTACACAGTAGTCTACGTGTGGCTACTAATGGGTACCATGTTGGATAGTGCAGATATAGAACATTTCTATCATCATGGAAAGTTCTACTAGCCAGCACTACATAATATTCTTAATTTCCTGTCCCTTTTACTAATTCTCTACTCTAGGTAAACATCATTAGTTTGCTTTCACACTCATATTCTGAACTACCAAGTCCTCTTAGACAAAAGGTAAAAAGTGGAAAAGACTGATTCCACAAAGATGTTTTACTATCCAACCTCGGTTGAAACTTACTTTTGGTGAAGTAATATGCTTATACCATTTAACTATCTCCCAATATCACCTGATCTGAATTTTTCCCACTGTCTCCAAGCCCCCAAAGCCATCTCTGACTTCCTTGCTCTATCAACATGACTTGGTCTCGAACTTTAAAATTTTGAGGCATAAGACATGCTCTCCCTCACTGAGTTCCCTTTTATTAATATTTAAAAACCCTGCACCTTAACTAATTTTCCTTTCTATGCTTTCTCATGTCAAAGATGATCAAAGAAGCTCTCCTCTTAGACTATCCCCTCTTTCTTCTCCTCTTAACCTCCATCCACCCTACATCTAGACGTCTGCCAACCCAATCTTTAGCATTTTCACCAGCACCATGATTTGTGATGAGACGAAAAGAGGTGCCCACATTGCTTCAAAATCATACTGCTGTCATGTACTTAGCCAATACAGCTTGTTCTCTTATGATCTTGTAAGACTGACTTGTTCAAAAATAACCACAACCTGGAATATCTTTACAGATGATATCACATTTTTCCCACTCAGGAAAAATATTTATAGCAATGTCCAGACAGCTTTTATGAAAACAGAAAACATTTTCTGTACACTGCTAAGAAAATTACAGCTATCCCCCAACTACCTGCCCCCCAATAAAAGCTGTAGAGAACAAAAAATCTCTTTTTCAATTAAAATATCAGGAAGTCTGGTATCTACTAACCCAAAATGACCTCTGGAGCTCTGTAATGCCGTGTAGATACCAAAGTACTATGATGTTCATCATCGTATGTTGCACTTCCTAAGTCAACAACTTTGATATCTGTGTTTTTCAGTGTGCGTTCATCACGTTTCTAGAGATACAGTTAAGTAAACAAAAAGATCAATAAAGATATGAAATATTTTATAGCACTATCCAAAAGGCTTGCACATGAATTATCTTTTTGATTTTCAAAATAACCCCATGAGAAAGGCAAAGGATTACTCTTTTTGGGTTAAACATCAGGATATAATAAGCCTCAAAGGTAAAATTCCTCATCCAAGGATCACCAAGCTAAATTAATTTTAAAGACAACTACCAAAATTAAAACAAGTGTAACCTACCATTTTTGAATTATACTTGACTACATAGTCAGACTTCACAAATAAAATATTTTCAGGCTTCAGATCTGTATGGGTTAATTTATTATGATGCAAAACTACAAAAGAACAAAAAGACATTATTAGTTTCACTTACAAATTTAATCTGTACCGGGGGACAGGAGAATTAGTAGTAGAGGTAGGGATCAAAAGTGGTTTCATCTTTACTTGCAATGTGTATTTTTAGTGACACTGTTTTGATATGTTGCTTGTAAAATAAAACCTTTAATTTACTGGTATTTAAAAACTTAACAAGTATACTTACAATTTATTGACTGACAGATCTGATATGCCATTTGCCTGATATGGTCAATTTGAAATGGCAGAAAGCTGTTTTCTTTAATGAAATCATAGGTACTAAGTCCCAGGAGTTCAAACACAATACAAACATGACCATGATGATCAAACCATTCTAGCATCTGGACACATCGGCTAAAACAGATCAGAATAAAAATAATTCAGTTCACAGAATTCTGATTATTTCATGTAACATAATGGATCACAGTTCCAAGTTTATTACTTACAAGACACTATTGGGATCAGTACTATTTAAATGTTCTAATACTTGGATTTCTGAACGAGCTGCTTCACGATATCGTCCCACATTTTTTATGATTTTCACCGCTACATGCATGCCACCCCTTAAAAACAAAATGAAAATGGTAAATGTACAGAAGGGCACTGAAGACATGTATCCTCTAAAGCAGCTATCCCCAACCTTTTTGGCACCAGGGACCAGTTTCATGGAAGACAATTTTTCCATGGTGGGGGGAGGGTGTGATGGTTCAGGTGGTAATGCAAGCTATGGGGAGCAGCAGATGAAATTTCACTTGCTCGCCCACTGCTCACCTCCTGCTGTGAGGCCCAGTTCCTACCAGTCCACAGCCCAGGGGTTGGGGACCCCTGCTCTAAAGCATAATCTTATTAAGTACCAATCATTCTATGCTATTTTCCTAAAATAATCTTTCAGGGTATATTATAGCAGATCTATAAACATTTTTTCGAAACATTTTGACAAAATATACATTATATGGAGTGATGATTTCTCTTAATACTTATCAACGTTAATGTTTGTTTCCAAAAGTTTAAATTTACCTAGATTTTATAAGTAGTTTTTTTTTTAAAAAAAAGGATAAAAATATAAACCTTGAATAGAACATACTACTGCTGAAAGCATTCACTCATTCACCACGCTAGACCGACTGTGCCAGATGTTGCATTGGAATCAGTGTTAAAAAGGGCTTGTCCCATGTACCTCATAGTCTAATGGAAAAGACAGACACTTGAACAACTTATCATAAGGTTAGAAGTGCCTGGTATAAGGAGTAGAGAGAAGAAAGAGCCTAACCATCAGGGTTAGGGGAGCTTAGACTTCTTCAGAGAAGGAAGACAGCTATCAGTTTGTTAGATAATTCCGGCAAAGGAGACACCAATAAGTCATGAAGCCAAAAAAATGTTTAGTGCATTCACGGATGCGAATAGGTATAAATAGCAACAATGTAGGGCAGCGTGTTTTAGACTGGGACATCTGTAATACTTCCTAAAAAGTACAGAGGGAATTCCCTGGTGGTCCAGTGGTTAAGACATGAGCTTTCACTGCCGTAGGTCCAGGTTCAATCCCTGGTCGGGGAGCCGAGATCCCGCAAGCCACGTGGTGCGGCAAAAAAAAAAAAAGCCATAAATGATTTTGAGGAAAGGGATTTCCAAATCTTCAGCTTCCTTCTGTCCTCTTTTCTAAACCTGATCTTCTTAAATACAAGCCAGCAGTCAACCCTGCATTTTTCACTATGGCCTTCCCACATTACAAAAGAGAACCCCATGCACACGAAATTAATATGGCAAGGTTTGTGCCCTAGGCTGTTTGTAAAAAAAAAAAAATCTTTGAGGCAAACAAATTTTTCTAGTGGTTGGATAGCAAACCTGTTCCAAACTCATTTCTTTTGACAAGGCCCCAATGAAGTTGTGGGCTGATATATAATCATCAAAATAAATTTTTAATGATTTATCTCCCTATGATGTATAGCATATATCTCAAGACTTACAAGAATTACTATAAAACTGCTGTGACAAAACTTCTTCTAGTCTCATCTATTTAATCGTATGGCCAAGTTTTCTAACTGCTAATAAGCTATAAAAATGAACAGTGCTAATAGCTATAAAAATGAAAAATGGATAATGGTGTTAGCTAATGCTACTATAGTAATCATATTGCAGTATATAAATGTTTCAAACCAACGTTAAATACACCTTAAACTTACAAGCTTTCATATTACTTGTCAATTAAAAAAAAACGAAAAATGGAAACTTAATGCTAAAACAGTAAGATTTATCTATGGACACATGAACTCATTTTTTAAAGGCCCCAACCATCTCAATGAAAGATATATTTTCAATTACATTGTATGTTTTAGGTCTAATTAAGTATCAAAATTTGTAACAGATTTGTACTTGATCAATTGAATACTATTCATTGGAATATCTCAAATACTCAAGTCTTAGAACCTCAAGAAATTTTTAAAAGACCTTAATGGGACAACTAGTGAAATGTGAATCAGGTCTGTAGATGAGCTGGCAAAACTTGAAAATACATATAACATGTAAATACAGAGAATGATTAAATACTGTAAAATGTTAACATTTGTGGAATCTGGGTGAAGAATATATGGGAATTCTTAGCAACTTTCCTAAGTCAAAGTATTTCAAAATATCTTAAAATTTTACTTTATGTTCACATTTTTGTCATAGAGAGGAAAGGGTGATAATAAAAGACATTTAGGATAATATTCTCTATGAAAAATGAAGTAAAAGTAAGTTCAAGGATAAAGCATTTCTAAGTATTCAAGAAAAGTTTGTTCATGGATGACAGGAGGTATCAAGCTGTTGTATTTAGATTCCTCCAAACATTTAAAAAGAGATATGTTTTTTTAAAAAATCAGCATTTACAATAAGCTGGAAATTACATCCTCAACTATTTTATGAAGAAAAGTTTAGATGTCAATTTAGAAATGTGCGGTTTCCACTAAACTGTTTTAAGACATTCACTTACATAAAAACTTGCAACCACAGAATAGGGATCCTAGAGGAAAACATTTCCTTTGGAAATAAAAGTTTTTGAACCAAGAAGATTAGACATGCTAATTTATTGTCTCTGCAATTCAAAAGTAGGGTAAAGCACTCCAAATCTCTTATAGAAAGCTAAGGACCTAAGTTCTGGGAAACTCTTCACTTGAACATTCACATTAATTTCAATGAACTCCATCTGATAAAAATTTTTAGCATTCTTGATCAAAATCCATACTTACAGTAAATAAATCATACACAGTTCAAGAACTTTTGAATACTTATACCTTCCAGGAAAACACATAGCTACCACTTAAATTCCATTTCATTTAAATTATGGATCCTTCTCCACCAAAAATATCAGAATGTTCAAAAAAGAAAAACAACAAACTTACATGCCATGATCAATACACTCTACAACTTTGCCAAAGGCCCCTTCTCCCAAAGTGTCCACGATTTCATCTAAAGTGAGGGGGGAGAAAGAAGTGTAAGTACCTGTGTACAAATTATCAGTTATTCAAATAATGAGTGCTTAAGTGTGGAATATTTTCAAATGATCTCTATTAAAGCATAATTAAGGTTCCAGCAGTCAAATTATTTTATTTTCAGCTGCTACAAAAATAATTTAGATAGAGCTATCATTCTTGCTCTAATCTCAAATTCCACTGATTATTTTGGAACTTTAGAGTAGAAATATTTAAACTCTATAGAAAAGAAGAAATACAAAAGAACAACAAACAAACCCACGAAAAACAAAACAAAAAAGCAATGAAGAGTTCTTTAGCCCCCCGCTGACAAACTATTCTTAAAAAGATTATTCTGTCTGAAAAGTTTAAAAAGTGTTGAAAAATATTCTATACATCTTGCTCTTAGAACGTCTCCACTTTGACAGATCAGGTGACCCTCCTCATCATCCTCTATACTCCTGGATCTTTTCCTTCGGTGGCTCTTCTGGAACGGCAAGTGGGCAGCACCAAGATCATCCAGCCAATCAATATATCAGAGTGAATTCAGGGCAGAATACGCAATTCATTCAGCGGGGAGATATTCAGGCATTCAGATAAGCACCAGGCCACGAACAGTTGGCAGGAGCAATTTCAAATTCAGTCCCCAGAAATTCACAAGGCACAGTTTATGTTACAGAAGAAAAACATGGCAAGGAACAGATTTTCAGATAAGATACTTAAAGTGGCAATAGAAAAAAACAACACAATTGTCTCTTTAAAATACTGACTTAATTGAAGTCTGAAATTTAAAGAATGCAATGTCATGATCTATTAATCTCTTGTTATAAAATAGCCTATGCTGTGAGTTGAGATGTCTAGTTTGTCAGGAAAATGTTTTAAAATGTCAAGATTAGTTCAAATTGATATTTAGCAATATTTTTAAACATACTTAATTAAAATAAAAGGGGAAAATAAAGGCTAATGCCAATGTTCGATCTAATCAATGATAGTTCTACTGAAGAAAACTTGGGGAGGAAAATAATTCATAGTTTACTGCAAACAAGTGAAGATTCATGAGTGTAAAAAAAAAAAGGGCAGGCTTTCTGGACAATAATTTCCTCTTCAGCACCCACTTTCAGAACTCCAATGGAACTAATTGGAGCCTGTGCTATACACAGGGTAAGTATCCGCCAGTGCAACTTTCTACATTTGTCTCCAAGTACTGGGAAAGGGGTTTCTTTTAAAGTAAAAAACGTTTAAGATGAAAGAAAAGATGGGTGCTTCATCTTTTCGTATGATTATGTTATAAAAGATAAAAATATTTTTAACATTAAAATCAAGAAACTCATGATCTGGTCTGCAGAAAATGAGTAAATGTGGGCAAATGAGGGCTAACTAATAAATACAGATTAGTTGTAAGAATTTGGAAGTTTCCTTTAAGGATTCAAGTAATATAAACACAATTATATTCATATAGTATTATAAACTTTTTCAAATTTATTGGCTCAGTAAGAGCTTTTACACACAAATAAGTATCCACCCAAAATAAAAACAAAATCAATCATACCGAACATGACTGATTACTTGAACAGTGTCTATTACGCTTCCTTTTAGGACTGCTTCTCCTGCTTCGGACTGAAGATTTCCTGCAGTGGATTCGATAACTGCTTTCAACGTCTCTGTGATAATGTCTAGGAACATATCTTTCGCAGTAGTCATTTCTGTATTCATCAATGTATCTCCGGTCCCGATAATCTCTCTCATTCAAGGACCCTGCTTCTAAATAATGACTGCAAACACATTAAAGGATTTAAAATTACTCTCTTCATTCTAGAATAACGTGGTTAAAATAAAACATTCTCTCAAGAATTCGTGGTTTAAAACAGCTAACTCAATAAAAGAAAAAAATACAAATTGATGAATTAGAATTTATATTTAACTGACAAAACTTCAGAAATAATTTTACTTTAACCAACAAGTAAAGGGGAACATATATCTCTATTAATACATACTGCTATGAAGGAACAAAGCTTGGGTCAAATCATTCAACATATTCAGTGTTTACTTGATTAAGTGTCCCTTTACCTTCTGGTGAAAGTTAAGACCAAAAATTCACAAAACTGCTCTTCTGAAATTCATCAATCTTGTGATATATGCATCTGTAACTAAGCTCTCTTCCTTTTTTTAGAGCCACACACAATATGAGGCAGGCAAAACAGGATTCCTTTCCTTCTTAATGTAAGTAGGTATCTCTGGCACAGAGTTCTTTCATGAAAGGTGTATTAGAGCTAAAGGAATCTTAAATATATTTCAGGCCTCTCATTTTACAGATGACTAAACTGAGATCCCTAGAAGGAAAATGATTTGCCATGGTTGTAGAGCACATTCTAAATCCTATTGTATGTGCCAGTATTATTATACACACCACCTATTCCATCTCCTCTCCTCTATTTCGAGCTTCCTGTATCTCTCTGAGAAACAAACAACACAGCTTTTGAAGGCTGCTCCATGTGCCAAAAATATCTAAAATATATCCCCCTCAAATGAGAAAAGCTTCTTGTAATTGCTTGCTTAGGATTTCCCAACCCCCTACTTCCCTCTGCATTTTGAATTTGTCACTCCTGCTTGTGAAATAAACAAGAATTCAGAAAAAACAGCATCATCTGGTGCCATAGTGCTTAACTTCTGAATCTACAGATCCCTTTGAAAATCTGATTGAGAGATATGGACCCTCTCCGCTAAGAAACGCACAAATGCGTAAACAAAACTTGGCAAGGAATTTCAGAGGTCATGGACCTCAGGAAGTCAATGGATTCCAGTTAAGCAGCCTTGATCTGATGGAAAGAAAAAGATTCAATTGGCCCAGTTTCCCGTCCCCCTCTCTACCTGGGATGAGTGTCCTTTTCAACAGAGTGTGAAGCTTCAAGAGATACCTCAGTGCACAGGGAGCACTGAGGGAGAGAGGGGACACCTGCCCAGTCAGACACACCAGCTAAAATAATCCTGACAAGCAATGGAGTGACAGATGTTAACTAGACTGCCCTCACTAACCTCTTTCTTTTTCCCAGAATATGTTGTCATTCTTTTTCTCAGGAGGCTGGTTTACACAGAAATAAAGGAGAAGCATCTCTAAAACTGCTACTCAACAGGGCTGGCATCAAATCCAGGCTGGGGAGATGCAGAAACCCCCTTTCCCCAGTGTCAGCCTTAAGCTCTAGCCATTGGAGAAACAACTCAGGATATTAGGGTCTAAATCTGGGTCTAAGTCAGGGATCTGATCAGTTGCTTGGAACCGTTAAGGGAGAGATCTACAATACGTCAAACTAGAAATTACCATGCTCTAAAGGGCATCTGTTTAATTCTGTAAGGCATCCTTCTCATAAAAGTCTAAAATTTATTGGAAAACTCTAACACTAATAATCCTTAGCTGGACTAGTGCATGAAATTAGAGCTGCTGATAATCCATAAATAATCTAAAGAATAACAAACATAGAGTCAAGTAATACCATGAGGATAAACTAAAAAGATGAGGACCTCTTCAACCTACAACAACCAAGGCTTAGAGATTATATAAACAATTATATATAAATATATATATAATTATAATATATATATTCTATATGTATTATATTATTTATATTATTAATATAATATATTAATTATATAAAGAAACTATATTATAATATATATTCTATATATATTCTATATATATTCTATATATATTCTATATATATTCTATATATATTCTATATATATTCTATATATATTCTATATATATTCTATATATATTCTATATATATTCTATATATATTCTATATATATTCTATATATATTCTATATATATTCTATATATATTCTATATATATTCTATATATATTCTATATGTATTATATTATTTATATTATTAATATAATATATTAATTATATAAAGAAACTATATTATAATATATATTCTATATATATTCTATATATAAATATACATAGAATTATAAAGGCTATATGGACACAGTGAACAGGATGAACAGACTGATTTAATTTCTAAAAATATTCACTGAATGTCCAGTGAATATTTCACTGTAGTTCTTCAAAACAGCCAAGACTAATGAGGCTATGGGCATTCGTTTTTATTTCCACACAGGTCCTGTGGAAGGTAAAAAACATATATGAGGCAAAATCCCTGCCAACAAATAACTGTTCAGTTTGAGATTACTCATACAAGAATAAAACAAAACTCAACAATGCAGGAAATGTTGAAAGCCTGGATATGAGTGCTTAGGAGAAAAAACTCAAAATGTTTAAAATGGTCAGGAACAGTTGCATCTTAAAGGGAAATCAGGATTTGGGCAAAGTGGGAAGTAGAAGAAATGCCAGGAAAGAAAAATGGCATATTACCATTCTTACATTTATAGAGTACTTTTAGCCAGAATGGCTTAGAGATGAGTTTGTCTACATGTTACTTAGGAAATAGTAAGTAGACAATTTCAGCAAGAGCAATTTTCACATAGGGGAACATAGGCAAATAAATAAGCTGGGAACAGATCATCCAAAATCTTGCATGCCAGGCTAAAGGGCTTAAAACAGTGTTTCTCAAAGGGTGGTCTGTTTATTAACAATATCGAAATATTGAATTTTTAAAAATGAAGATCCCTGGACCCCAGGTCAGACTCACTGAATAATCTGGTAATATGCATTTTAAACATACCTCCAAAGTGATTCTATTCACACTAAAGTTTGAGAATCACTGGTTTAAGGCTTGATACTCTATGTTACAAGACATTTAAGGATATAAAATGTGTTCACAGCGTTCACAGCCACATCAGTCTTCCTGTGTAGAACTGATTAAGCCTGTAGGAAGGGAGAAATTCACAGGCTACTTACAAATCAGAAAGAAAAGACACTCTGAAATATATATGAAAAAAGGTAAGATAACTGATAACCAATAAAAGCGCTGATAAATCATAAGAAAAATACACTTTAATAGAAAAAATAGGCTAAGAATACAAAAATAATGTTCACAATCAAATATACTTCAATTAAAAAAATGTTCAAGTGTTCAATAAGCACATGACAGAGGATAAATTCAGCAGAAATTTAAAAATTCAAATGAAAACAAAACACTATTCTTGGCATTTCAAAATAGGCAAGACTGGTGACAGCATGTCGTAGGAGTGTAACTTGGTACAAACTTTCTAGAAAAATACGTGAAAAATATGTGAATATGTAGCAAGAGCCTTATAAGAGTTCACACCCTTTAACTTGAAACTGTCCCTTCTTAGAACCTATTTTCAGGAAATATTCAGAGGCAAAGATTTGTATACAAAAATATTTTTCAGAAGAATAAGAAATAACTTTACATCCAAATGGGGGACTAGCATCCTACCAAGCGTACCTTCTTTATACGCTTCTGTATTTTTCATTTTTTTCCAATAATTTTACAAAAAACACTCTCGTAAAGTTTTGAATCTTGAAAAAGATTATTAGATTACTCCAGATTAGAGAGCAATTACCACCAGACATCTCTGGTGCCAATATCAAAGAAGAAACTATTGGTCTAGTGGTTATTGCACTGACTCAGTAACATCTTTATGTGGTTAATTATGAACACGAATTCATCATTCATATCATTCATCATTCATATCACTTCCTTTCTACACATACAATGCATAATAAATCCATGAATGGTTAGTACTATATGTTAAGCCTTACAGAGTATTTTGTATTTATCTTAATATAGGGTACAGATATTCTTGTATAACACATTAATTAGCTCAGGTCATTGAAATCCTGGCATAGATTCTCCCTCTTCCCTCCATATGATAGTGTGTGAAGAATGATTAGTCTGCACTGATTACCAACAAGCTCACTGTTCTACAGAACAAGTCTGTTTTGGCATGGAGAAGGAAAAAAATTACATATTGTTTTTTAAAGTAACCCCAGTTGGCTAATTTAGAAAGCAATCTGGCAAACAGTCCCAGTGGAACATCTGCACAAAACAAGGAGAAAACATAGAACCAACAAAAACAAATGAGAGAGGGAAATTAATGGAGGACAGAATGAAAGAAACTCTATTCACCTAGGCTTTGTTTAATCATTTAGGAACTTGAAAAATTCCTTCAATTCTATATAAATGTATTACCTCCAAATTTTACACTGGTAAGAATACAATAGAACAGGACATATGCCATTGGAAATTTTTATTGAGGCCCTTCTTACAACAGCCAAGCTTCTAAAAATCCCAAACATATCTACTGGCCTTATCTACAAATATAACCTGTAGAATACAGTATAAGCAACTAATCCCCAACACACTTTAACATTCTCACACACCACATGCTATTTTTCTCATCTGGATGAACTCTTCCCCACCCTTCATTATCTCTCATTTGTGGAACCCTAAATAAGGCCCCAATGTACAGCTCTCCCTACTACATAGAAGTTAAAGGCACTCACTGGTCCTTTAATCACTTACTTAACTTTTGTGTGTCTCATTTCCCCCAACTATATTACTGGCAGCTGGGACTCAATCAACTGTCTCCTATAGCTCCGAAATGGACACAGATATGTGAGGGTAGGAACTCTGTTCTATTCACAGCAGTGTCTAGCATATAATAGGCACTCAGTAAATATTTTCTGAATGAGTATTTGTTGACTGATTTATAAAACAATCTGACAGATGAAAGCTATATAAGCTAATGACAAGTCATTAAAACTATTAGTGTTAAAATGGTACTAGTTCAAGCGTAATTTACCAATCAGATTCTTTAAGCTGGTGATGTGGTTTACAATGTCTGTTCTCTTGTGTACTACTGTGGGATCTCCTCTTCCGTTTGTGACTTCCACTGTAGCTTTCATGTCCCCAGCTTTCTCTGCTATCCCAGTCAGGGCAGTGAGTTCTTTTGGAATGCCTCATCTGTTAATGGAAATGAAAAGTGAGTTGTGGAATTTACAGATGGTTATATTTAGTAAATAAAATATTTCACATTAATATTAAATAGAAAAACCTCAGCACATAGGGTTGGTTGTACAGGTTCTAAAATCTTCGTAGGTAATGGTTCCCAAGGCATGGAGGCACTATCCCACTGGTATGTCAGATGATTCTAAGTGGTATACACACCTAGTACTAAATGATAACACTGTGAGACCTTAATACATTTTCTTTCAATTCTTCTGGATAAATTCTCAGCTTGGTGCATATCTTCAACTAACACTTGCTAACTGCCATTTTAAAAAAAGAGTCAGGATTCAGGCTCAAAGCCTTCAGTAGACAACAATATCTAGCTAGAAATTAATAACTTTTTTGGTTTTATTTTTATCATTACCTTCTATGGTAAATTATTACTAATCTCTTAAGTTATTGATATAATCAAATTATTAAGTTATTGATGTTAACTTTAAATGTGAACTAATTTAAAACAAATATTACAAGTGTCATGCAGCTTTGTCGAAATACTGTGATACAAATAACTGAACTCAGAGAAACACTTAGGGATACTGAATATAGGAGATGACTTTATTTTCAGATCATCCTGCAGCCATTCTTAAAATTAAACATATTTGTTGTAGATCTGGGGTGACTAAAGAAATGAACCTATAAGGATGAATACGGTCACACTGAAATCAGATAATTGTGACAATTCCCTGACTCCATCTACATCCTCACAAGTTCCATTCAGGATCAGGATCTGTGTTCTAACAACGTCATCCCTATCTGCCTCTTCCCATCTTAATTCTTTCACAAAGCAGTTAAGTTTTTAACAGTGATGTCCAAACTGTTGAAGAGGGTGAGGTTCACAACTCAGCAAGGAGCTGAAAACAGGTAAAATGGAGCAAAACCAACTTAGTTAACCCCCTTCAGTTAGCCCAAATGACTCAGTAACAAGCAAACAAATTCAAGTAAAAAATTTTAAAAACTTCAAATGAATTAAAAGACTTTAAAATGAAGCATCTCCTGGGAGGTATTCCCTAAGAAAATGTAGGTATCATGCCATCAGAGCCCGAAGCCACCAAATATTCAGATCTTTTAACTCACTTCTCTTGTTGATTCTTAGGTCCAACAAAAATCCTAAAACTCTAGTCAGGGCTCTCACTGGAAACTGATAAGTGAGCATTCTGATTTACATAGTCATTTGAATATGGGAAACTGAAATAAATGACATTACAAATTAACCTGAGCCAAAAGACCATCAGAAAAGCCATCAAAAAAAAAATTATATTTCTAGTGGAATTATTCTGACCCTTCAATTACCCAAATTGTATTTTAACCACACAGGAACTCTTTAAAATTGTTTAGTTAAGCATTCTTAAATCATAGCAAGCAAAATTACAACATCTGATGACTGAGGTTTATTACTATGACTATTATAATGCAGTTTTTGCAAAACATGTGTGTCTGCTTCAGTTTTATTTTTTTCCTTCTACTGTCAGTAGGCCATAACTAGCTCACCAAGGCAGAATTCTTAAATAACCACAGTTATCAATATGCAAATATTAAAATAAGCATCTTGGGAGAGCCAAAGGTTTTTATTTCTCTAGCCAAGTTCATTACTTTAAATTTAATTCAGCTGTTAGGAAGCCATTCCCGCCCCGCCGCCACTACTGTTCAGAAATATTTTCTCAGGAGGCCAAGAGAAGAATCCCAGATCCAGGTTACACAGATTAGGTTCCTTCGCATACAAAAAGAAGAAAAACTATCTAGAATTATCACACTATTTCTAATTAACAAAGAATCCTACATGTTAGAATCATCCTTCAATAAAAACATCAGATACAATAAACATCGGATGTTTATATCCATCTTAGAAACCTGATTCTCTACTGCCCTTTAACACCCTATATTACCCGACAATTTTACGTTATCTATATTAAAATATCTATATAGGTTAAAGTTATGATTAGATGGCTCCAAGAGTACTGTATGTAATGGATAACAAGAAGCCTGTGAGTGTATGTATGGAGCACAATCATACAAAGATAGCTATAAAATAAGACCAGGTGGCTGACGTGGTCAGTTTGGAGCGCTGTTTCCTAAGAATAGTATAAGCATTTCACGGTTACTTAAGTAATCAAGGACAGTGTGATGCATAAGTATCAGAAATGCAGATCTGATGCAACAATACTATGCTCCACTTTAGGAAAAAAACAGTTCACACAAAGGATGAGCCTCTCCGTATTTACCTCTCACAAGCACGAGCTAAATTCCACCACCTGGACTCGCAAACTAGCAGTTCCTCGGACGCCCAGTCCCCACCCCCCGCCTCTCCCCCAGGGCACCTGGTCAGGGCCTTTCGCGCACTCAGAGGCAGAAGTCTGAGCTCGGAAAATCCCAGAATGCTACAAACGGCCGAGGCCAGGGACCCAGAGTAAGGCTTGATCTAGGAAAACACTTGCCCCAGGAGGCTCTCGCAGGGTCTCACCCTGATCGGCGGGACGAGTCACGGGCCTAAAGGAGCCGTGATATGAGTGGCCTGGCCTCTCTGAGAAGAGTCAGCAGCAGAGCCGAGGCCTTTCCGCCCTAGGATTTTAAATCTACCACGACACCTGGGCAACTTTAGGTTTCAAATGCCACGAGCAGAGCTGTGCCCCGAAGAAACCCAGGTCGCCGAGGCCCCGAATCCCGTCCTTTTTCCGACACGTGGTTTTGAGACCTAAAAGACTGGGAAACCACCCAGCCCAGAACACCCTATCCGAAAACTTACCTCCGCAAAAGTAAAAGGCCCTTTGGCCAATAATTGTCACCAAACCGCCGTCTTCTCTCCCAGTCGCTGCGACAAACATCCTACAAGATGGCGGCAACACCCTCTCCCTACACCCCCACTGTCGGCCTCTACCGCCATTTATAAAGGACGAACGCGCCTGCGTAACAGAGCTCACGCGCTCCCGCCTCTCCCCTAAGGGGCGGAGCCCTGTGTGACGTCAGGGGCGGGCCCCGCCCTCCACCACGCGGCTACGCAGGCGGAGCAGTCTACGCTCCGAGATGTGTGGTAGGTGAGGCAAGTCCCTAGATTGTTTTCGTTGCGGGAGAACCTGGGTGAAGCCGGGAGGAAACGCCCTAAGCCTGTGGCACGTGTCTGCTGTTACTCGAGGAGTTATTCTGAATGCAGCACCTCTCAGCAGAGCCAACCGTGGCTCCGTTTCCTGCTCTCCCGCCCCAGTGGGCCGGACCACGGCTGAACTGCAGGCAGAGCCACCACGCAATAGACAAGCCGCAAACCGGCCCAGGCTGGTGCTGGGGTTAGCTCAGTGAACGCGATTGTGTAGTCCAGCCCGCTTGGAACGTCCTGTCTAAAAATGGATTCCGATAAATAGGATGTCTTAGGAAACAAGCTCAGAGGTGCTTACCTTTTTAAGGCCTGTGTTCCTAATAAAAAACAACAAAAAAATAAGTTTCAGTTGAGACTCCTTACAAAATTTTTCCTGTTGTGGTCCCTGCCTCCTGGTAGCTGGAAGTTTCCCTAACAAACTTTTCCCCATTATTTATTCCTGTGAGTCAGTTTTATTTAACCAAGGCAGAGTAATGTCTGAGAGCTAGTGAGCCCCGTTAAGGGGCTTGCTTACCTCAGATAAGGTATTTCGCAGTTATAAGGATCCCCAGACAGTTTCCCGTTGTGAGCGTATAGAGTGAGAAGAGAGAAAAAGGCCAAAATCTGAGCCCTGGGGAGCGCTTCAGGGACAGAGGAAAAGAGCCTGAGAAGGAATGATCAGAAGGAGAGGAGAACCAAGAGTGCGGTGTCAGAGTAAGCGAGAGAAGGGCTTAAATGAGGGAAAGGCTGACAGTGACAAATGCTGGGAAAGAGTCAGGTAGGGTTGGTCCTGAAAAGTGTCAAGGGGATTTTGTGTTCTGACAAACATTCGATGGATAAAAGAGAAAGTCAGAAATCAAATTTGGGAGGGCATGGTTGGACTGTTGCGGGCATAAATCCAATAGCATGTGGGTTTGTACCTTGTTAGGTGAAAGGAGGGCACTGTCATTTCATGACCTAATACTGTAGAAAACTTGTGCCACCTACTCTGGATAAATTGAATTGTTATGGAGATTGTACCCCATGTTAAGAAGTGAAGAAGTGAAGTTGAAAAGATAATTGGAGAATTGGAAGTGAAAATTCTTTATGCTGTAGAATGAAACAGACGTTATTCTTCTCACCTGGAATAGCCACCATTTATGCATCTACAATTTTAAATCTTACCCATCCTTTGAGGTCTGTCTCTAAGATGCTATCTCTGACTACATCAGTTCCCACCTATCTCCCTGCTGTTGACTACTCTGGTTAGAGATGAGGTCCTTAGTCAGTTGGCCAAGGCACACTGGTGTGCCTGGAACCACCAAAATATGATGACCAATTTTGTCCATAGTGTGAAATGTATTGGTTCTACAATTGATTACGCCTACTATTTCAGGGACATCTATCAGTTGGAATGTTTAGCTGAGTAGACTGGGCCATCTTGCGAGGTAAAGTGGGACTCAGCTTGAGGCATATAGAGGCATAAATTAAGCTGGCAGCAAAGAAAAGTTCCCCTTTTTTGCAGGCACATGAAAGATCTTTGTCTTGTGAAGCTAGAAGAGAATGTGGTCAGGACAGTGTACAGTTTTGTTCAAACAGCAATATAAACTTAAAAGACAGCCAAGTGGAAAGGCCCCCTACAGAGGGATTTATAGACATCACAAAACAATGTTACACAGTAGTGCAGTCTGCTTTGTAGTTGCTGCTATCTTATTTTAGTGTCATTTTGAATATTTAAGTTTGTCTGCCACTTAAATATTAAGCCCTAATATTTGAAAGTGTGTCATGATCAGGAGGAGGTCAACATGTATGGTGTTCCTATTTACTCTCTGTGGCTTATGAGCTTTGACTGGAGGCAAGGACCTAATTTATATTATCTTTGGTATCTCAGTGGCTACAACCCAGTACATATTTGTAGGTTGTTTATGGAAGCTGCTTTTGGCTGTTTTGCTCAGTTGGGTTAAGTTGGACTAAATCAAAGGTTGAAATTTACTCCCAGAATCCCTGGGCCAGTTGGCTTAATAATCTTACCTGACACCTTAACCCTTTCTAATAAGTCAGTTACCTGGAAAATGAACACCTTGTGTCAGAGGACTTAATAAAAAGTCTGTCTAAATTTCTCAGAATCCACTATTAACACCAGAAAAACTGTCTAATCTGGTAGCTTCATCTCAACACAGAACAAGTATGTTGCAACATAAGTCAGAAAGAGAAAGACAAATACCGTATGCTAACACATATATATGGAATTTAAGAAAAAAAATGTCATGAAGAACCTAGGAGTAAGACAGGAATAAAGACACAGACCTACTGGAGAACGGACTTGAGGATATGGGGAGGGGGAAGGGTGACCTGTGACAGGGCACGAGAGAGGCATGGACATATATACACTAACAAACGTAAAGTAGATAGCTAATGGGAAGCAGCCGCATGGCACAGGGATATCAGGCTCAGTGCTTTGTGACCGCCTGGAGGGGTGGGATAGGGAGGGTGGGAGGGAGGGAGACGCAAGAGGGAAGAGATATGGGAACATATGTATATGTATAACTGATTCACTTTGTTATAAAGCGGAAACTAACACACCATTGTAAAGCAATTATACCCCAATAAAGATGTTTTAAAAAAAAGAATAAAATTACAAAAAGTGACATTAGCAACCATTCTAGAAGAAGCACACAGCCTCTGTAGAAGTACAAGTAAATTCGCTCTTTTTCCTTAAAGGACCATTCAAGTGCTTTTTGTTCATTTTTACAGTAATGAAAGAGAGTGCCCTTCAGTCAATTTTCAGGACCTGGTACAAATTATTATATTTTCTCCCTTTAAATGTCAAGGTCAAAAAGTGGAGGGCTCCCCCGCCACCCAGAGCCAAGCGCCTGGGCCAAGAGTGGGAGCTCCTGGCGCGCGCAGGACCTCGTGCCCAGAGGTTCCGACGACCCACGAACCGTCCCACACCCCGATGCCAACGGTCGCCTCAGCGCCGTAAGCTTCGCGTCTACAGACTTCGGGGCCGCCCAGAAGCCAAAGCCCGTCGAAGGTCCGACCCCGCTGACCCGCGAGCATGGGCAGCTACCTGAGCATGTACCTGGGCACGGTCAAGGCCACGCAGCCAGCCCACGCCCGGCAGCGCCGGTCCCCATGGACCGGGCCCGCCCGCGGCACCTGCCTCCCGATGGGCCGGGAAGAGTGCCAAATCCTGTGCTACCACCGCCGCCGCCAGGATCGCGGGCTCTGGTTCCGCAGCAGGCGGCCGCTCCACGCCGCCTTGCGCACCTGGAAGTACTACCCGGTCTGCGGGTCCTCGGCGCCCCAGGGCTGGAGGCGCCTTCCCAGCGGGCCGCCCCTCCGCACCTCCTCGGGGCTGGGGTTTTCCGGCCATGGCAATGGTTTCACGATGAGGTCCCAGTGGAACGCCCGCCTCTCCTGCCACACGCAGAGCCTGGTGGACATCCGTACCGCCCCCGTTGAAAGCCTAAGCAGCTTGTCCACGTGTCCGCCCAGCCAGGAGTCCCCGGACCCCTGTGCCAAGGAGACCGCGCTGAGGGCCCTCAGCCGATGTGAGGAAGGACAAAGGCGGCTCGACGGGCCTCTCAGGTCTGAGAGCCCCGAGCCCAGGCTGTCGGCCTTCCGGCCCGTGATGAGGAATGGAGTGGTCCCTGTCTTTGTGCCCAGGCCGGGGCCTCTGAGAAGAAGCATCTGCTCCCGGTGCAAGCGCCTCCGAGAACAGGACACTGAGCCCCGGCCTGACCAGCAGCCCTGCCCGAGCCTTCCCTGTCTTCCTCCCACCCTGCTGTGAGGCCCCTGGTTTAAAGGTTGTTCTTATTTTAAATAATACTAAAATAGCTTCATTATCCTAAGGAAAAAAAAAAAGTTTCTCAGAATACTACTTTCATCCAAATCACTGTTCAAGAATACATGTTTTTTAATACTTAAAAAAAAAAAGAACAAGTATGTCTAAGAAAACCTTAAGTTAAACCATATATAAAGAAAATCTTAGCTTTGAAGAACAACCAGAGGAATATTCTTATCATATATTCTAGCACAGATATTCTGCAAGTTTAACTTCAGACATAGGAAACAGTCATCTCTGAAAGCAGAGTTCCAGAGTAAAAGTCTAAATTGTTGTGTAAATTACGTTTAACAAAAGATTGTCAGCTATATGGAGAAACCTTTACAAAGGTATAAACCTTTATGGGTTTATAACTTCTAAGTTGCTATTACTGATAATTACCAATCTGTATTTAATTAGATTTTTTGTGTGCTTTTAGCTATCAATTAAATACTCATTATGTGCTAACTACTTTGTATACATGATCTCATTTAATAATCTAAACAACTCTGTAAAGTGATCATTGGTTACTTGCTTGCAGTCAAGTTATCAAGTACCAGAACCAAGATTCAATCTCAGGACTTACCTGCTCCAAAGCTCTTGTGTTTAACCCATTCTACTGGCTGCTTCAACTCGTACAGCAGTACAAAGCAACTTACTTTACTTAGTCATTAGGGAAACCGGGCTGAGTTCATCTTTCAGCAAGATCAAAGGAGTTTGTCTTAAAAAAAGCACTTTTCAAGGTGATATATCATCAAGGGCTCCTCATGATGAAACAATGACTCAGTTTATCGCCAGCACATCAAGGTCATTAAAGGTCCCAGGGTGCCTTATTCACTGTTCAACAGCAAGTCACTAAGGGTCTCCCATGCATCCCATGCTGCCTAAGATGGATAACATCCCAGGTTTCTCCAATATTTCCTGAGACTGGTTGTGAGGAGATTCACACAGCACACCATGTAGCAGGATCCAATCATCAAACAGTGCCAGAAACATTCCCTGATACACAGTGCACTTTGCAGTGTATCAAAGGTGGGGAGTGGAGGGGTGCCAGGAGTGATTTAATTCAGAGGTTCTGTTGGGAATAGGATAAGCTGATCTTTCCAATCTCCCTGTCAATTTTCACTACCTCTAATGAAAGGGCTTTGGAACTAGGTTAATAAATGAGTTTCTCAACACCTGCTACCAATAGTCTCAACTATCAACCATCCAGTGAAACCACTGAAGGGAAAATATATTTGCCTAAGTAAATAAGTTCTAAATTTCCTATGAATATTGTAGAATCCTACATAAGCATATGAAAATATGTAATATATATTTGTCTCCAAATCTTCTGGGGTTACCTTTTATTTTAATGTATAAATATCAAGTTCCTAATTCATGTAATTGTAGGAAGTACAGTATCCTTCAGACTATTCTGATGACTTCTATAGAGGTATTAACTTCTGTGGTGGCTTCCTGTCACCTCTCACTCTAAATTCCCATTCCTGGCTCTATCCCTCAGTTCCCTTATACCATCTCATCTGCAGTTGCTGTTCTTACTTCATAACATTTTTGTACCAAGTATTGACACAGACTTCTTCACCTTGATTCTCCAAAGACTATGTAGCTTTTATGAGGAATAGGCTTAAAATTTTGAGAATACCAGAGGGTGGGTACAGCACAGAAACAAAAAGAACTTAAATTTTGTATCAGAATCCACAATTCTGAAGGTCCCAATCATTTCTTATCACAGATAATTTCTTACTGGCTTTCATCTCCTTAGGACTCAACTAGGGGAATGGATATAAGTAAAATGGATATATACTACACATTAGTTAAAAGCAATGAACAGGGCTTCCCTGGTGGCGCAGTGGTTGAGAGTCCGCCTGCCGATGCAGGGGACGCGGGTTCGTGCCCCGGTCCGGGAAGATCCCACATGCTGCGGAGCGGCTGGGCCCGTGAGCCATGGCCGCTGAGCCTGCGCGTCTGGAGCCTGTGCTCCGCAACGGGAGAGGCCACAACAGTGAGAGGCCCAAGTACCGCAAAAACAAAACAAACAAACAAAAAAAAATAAAAATAAACAATGAACAATTTTGCTAAATTTATGCTAAATTTACATATAGCAATATAAATAGACCTAAAAACTTAATGCTGAATGAAGAAGAAAATGAGATTTATAAAACAATATCATTTAGGCAGATATTTAAAAACTGCAACTGCACCACATGTTTTCGAGGATACGTATATACTTAAATAAAGGTTTGAGAGTAGATTGGAAGGACAGTATATTAAATACACTAGAGATGTGCTTCTCAGAGTTCTGAACTTTAGCATAGGAGACCATTTAGGCTATGCACTCAGTTTACTTTGTAGCTTTGTTGCCCTGGGTCTAATTTTCAACACAGTCTTCCCTGTGGCTACAGGAGACAACTGACTCAATAGTGAGCAGTTGACAGATGGCTGACCTGATCTTCTCAGTTTCCTTTTTCAGAGCTTTTAAAACAACTGACCAAAGGCAAACAACTCAATAACTCTTACAACTGCAATTGTCCCCATACTATTCAAGTACCTCCAGCTATTGCATAAGCCAATGTTTCACCTCCATCTGAACCTCATCCCAGTTCACCACCAGTGAGAGTTTTTTCCTGGACCCAAAGGGCTATGTTCTTTATTCTGTTTCACTACCTTCTCTCTCTTAGAAGCAATGATAAGGGACATCCTTGCTTTATTCCTGTTTGTAAAGGGAATACTTCCAAAGTTTTAGTTAGGTTTCATGTTGTAACTTTTCTTCTCAATTTATTGTGGAAATAGGTCCATACAAATAAATACTTATATATAACCAATCCTCATTATTGGTGGATTCAGCTACTCATTAAAATTTATTTGTAACCCCCCAAATCAATACTCATAGTGCCTTCATGCTCATTCATGGGCGTGAGCAGAGGAGCAAAAAATTTCTCAACGTGTATATTCCCAGCTGAAGTCAAGCAAGGCAATGCTCTGCCTTCTTTTCCAGTTCTCATATTGTAAAGAAGTGCCTTTTTCACAGTCTATTTAATAGTACATTTTTGTGCTTTTTCTTGGTGACTTCACTGTTTAAAATGGCCCCTAAGTGTAGTGCTGAAGTGCTATGTAGTGTTTCTAAAAGAAAGAAAGTTATCATGCACCTTATGGAGAAAATATGAATGTTAGACAAGCTTCATTCAGACATGAGTAATAGTGCTTTTGGTCATGAGGTGAGTGTTAATGAATCAACAAGGTATATTAGATAAGGTATTTTTAAACAGAAAACCACATTTCAAAAATTATGGGCTGACTGGCTGATGAAAGTATTGTGAACCAGAGGCTCACAGAAACCCAGCCTTATTTCTCCTAGGAGTGATGAGTAACTATTCACCAATTCAGTGTTTTCAGCAACTTTATAAAACCTAATTCCTGCAAGTAACAAGAATCAACTACATATATTAAAATAAAAGAAACATTGCATGGGACATACTTCTACTACAAAATTATTTATTATTTATCTGAAACAAATTCTACATATCTAAATTACATCTCTTTAATTATGTTTCCCAGATGATTTGGATCTCAACAGTTCCTTGTTTTGTAGAATTTGCTTATACATTTATTGCAGTTATAATCTGTGTTCCATTTAAATTGTTACATGACATTTCATTTCTTTAAATATTTTTTTAATGTGGACCATTTTTAAAGTCTTTATTGAATTTGTTACAATACTGCTTCTGTTTTTGGTTTTATTGGCTGCAAGGCATGTGGGATCATAGCTTCCCGACCAAGGATTGAACCCGCACCCCCTGAATTGCAAGGGGAAGTCTTAACCACTGGACTGCCAGGGAAGTCCCTTATTTCATTCTTTTGTCCACTAATATTCTTTAGTGAAAAAAGACTCTCATAATCAGCATTATGACCCACTATGCTGAACATGTGTTGGCATAAAATTGATAACTGAGAATTGACCTTCCAATTTGATTTGTTGAAGCGCATAATACCATCTTTCCATTCTTCAGTATTACTTAGCATCTCTTAATCAAACTCTAGGTAAAAAAAATCAAGTTTTTCAAGTAATAAAATCCATTTCAAAAGATAGTCATGGCAAGTTTCATAAAAATGATCTACATCAAATGAGAAATTCTTTTTCATTTTTATCAGGTCCCTTTTAAAAAGTGTCTTGACACTTAACTCCCTAACACCATACACAAAAATAAGCTCAAAATGGATTAAAGGGCTTCCCTGGTGGCACAGTGGTTGAGAGTCTACCTGCCGATGGAGGGGACACGATATATGTATAACTGATTCACTTTGTTATAAAGCAGAAACTAACACACCATTGTAAAGCAATTATACTCCAATAAAGATGTTAAAAAATAAATAAATAATTTTTTAAAAAAGGGATAAACTTTTCATCAATTCTTAACACATTCCACAAATTTCTTTATATAGTAAGAGTACTTCAGTGACAGTGTTTACTCTTCAATTTGCATAATCCTATTGATAAACAGATGTTAAAAATTATAAACAAGAAATAAATAAGCTTCACTCACTGGATTGTTGAAAAAGTCAACAAACATTTTGAGACTTTTTCTTCAGAATTAAATAATGATTTCTGTGCTTCAAATAAACTGAGGATTCTCCCAACTGCATTTGTTAAAGAAAGCCAATGGGTTTTTCAATTCAAGAGAATGAATAATACTGAATGTCAACAAAGTCACAAAATCTTTTAATCACTCAGTTCAAATAGAGTAAATGTTGACTTAAGAGAAGGATTTAATGACAGTTGTTTTAATGTCAATAGAAAGACATAGATGCTGTTTGAGCAGCATTATGTAGAATATGGGCAAGACAACCAGCACATTCCAGAGAATTGTTTATGCTGCTTCACCTCTGAATAAATATTGCTTGCATCTTTATGTAAAAACCCACTAAAATTTGGATTTGTATTATCTCCACCAGAAGGTTTTTTAAATAACTCCTAACCCAATAAGATAATCTCTGCAAAAATTTGCTCTTGTTTCTGAAGTCTCACCTAGAGTGGATCACACTCAGCCTTATAAGCAACTTTTTTCATGAGAAAAAAACTGGTCATCTGAAAATGTGCTTGCAATTTTAAAATTAGAAAATTCTCTGAAAGCAGTATTTTTTAAACATCTTTATTGGAGTATAATTGCTTTACAATGGTGTGTTAGTTTCTGCTGTATAACAAAGTGAATCAGCTATACATATACATATAACCCCATATCCCCTCCCTCTTGTATCTCCCTCCCACCCTCCCTATCCCACCCCCTAGGTGGTCACAAAGCTATGCGGCTGCTTCCCACTAGCTATCTATTTTACATCTGGTAATGTATTATGTCCATGCAACTCTCTCACTTCGTCCCATGAAAGCAGTATTTTTAAACAGTTCATTTGAGCTGAAAATCTGATGTTGATATACAGTGTGGAAAGCCACCAATTACAATTTTTTCTTGATTATTTTATCTTCATCTGAATTTCTCTTAATCAGAAAGTATGTTATTTTATCATTTTCTTTGATAGCAGTTGAGGAAATCATAAATGTCTTACACTTAGTGCTTAGAATATGCTGGTTTATATGTGACTTTCCACCATTTTTTATATTAAATGAACAATTGCATACAGCACTAAGACCTTCAAAGGAATTTTTCCTTGGTTAATAAATTTCAATAGTTCAGAAAATTCATCATATAATTTATACTTGTATTTTGACATTTTGGGGTTCAAATATATATGAATAAAAAACAGATAATAGCAATCACCACAAAAATTGGAAAGACTGAATTTGATTATCTCAAAACTGCATTAGTGCATCTGTCACTACCAGTCTGAACTAATAACCAATTGTAAACTGGAGTTGAACCAGAAAAGAGTTGTGAACTAACAACAAATTGAACTTGAAATTTGATGCAAAAAAAGTGAACTTCTGGTTTGCTTGCAAGGGAGAGCTGTACTTGTGAGGGATATCATCCCCAAATAAAGCCAGAGCTGATCTTTTATAAGGTTTTGGGAACCTGGCATTTAGGCATTGGTGGATTTCGGAAGCAGAGGTATTAAGGAATTGATGGACTTTCAGCTACGCTAGTGTGGCTACTGGAGTGAAGCTGCAATAGTTTTCTTGTAATTGTCTGGCTTTGCTGTTAGGGTAATTCTGGCCTCCTAGAATGAGTCAGGAAGCATTCCTTCCTACTCTATTTCATGCAAGAGTTTGTGAAGTATCAAACTATACCAGTGGAGTCATCTGGGCCTTGGCTTTTATGAAAAGATTTTTTTTTTTTTTTTTTTTTTTTTTGCGGTACACAGGCCTCTCACTGTTGTGGCCTCTCCCATTGCCGGGCACAGGCTCCGGACGTGCAGGCCCAGTGGCCATGGCTCACGGACCTAGCCACTCTGCGGCCTGTGGGATCTTCCTGGACCGGGGCACGAACCTGTGTTCCCTGCATCGACAGGCGGACTCTCAACCACTGCGCCACCAGGGAAGCCCTATGAAAAGATTTTTAATTATTAATTCCATTTCCTTACTTGTTATAGGTCTATTTTGATTATCTAGTTCTTCCTGAGTCAGTTTTCATAATTTGTGTTTTTCTAGCAAGTTTCCCATATCATAGAAGTTGTTTAATTTGTTGGCATACATTGATTACTATATTTCCTTATAATTCTTTAAGTTTTTCTAGGGCTAATGGTGATGTCCCTGTTTCATTAATGATTTTGGTGATCCCCCCTTCTCTCTGTTGGTCTAGTTAAAGGTTTTTCAATTCTGTTGCTCTTTTTAGAGAACCAACTTTCATTTTATTTTCTCTATTGTTTTTCAATTTTCCATTTCATTGATTCACACTCTAGTCTATGATGTCCTATTTTCTACTTGAATTGGGTTTAGTTTTTTCTTCTTTAGATTTTTAAGATAAAAGCTTATATTATTGATTTGAGATCTTTCTTCTTTGCTACTGTATGTGTTTGAAGCTATAAATTTCCCTCTAAGCACTGCTGCATCCCATAAATTTTGATATATTGTGATTTCATTTTATTCAGTTCTAAACACTTTCTACTTTAACTTATGATTTCTTCTTTGATTCATGGATTATCTAGAAATGTATTTTTAATTTGCAAATGTTTATGGATTTTCTAAATTTTCTTTTATTGTTGATTTCTAACTTATTTCCCTTAGAGTCAGAGAATATACTTTGCATTATTTCAGTCCTTTTAAATTTATTGAGTTTTATGGCCTAGCATAAATAAGACATATGATTACTTACATAATAGATAGATTATGGTCTATCATAGATAATGTTCTGTATGTACTTGAAGAAAATGTATATTCTGTAGTTGGGTAGAATTTTCTATAAATACCAGTTAAGTCAAGTAGATTGACAGTGTTCTTCAACTCTTCTGTATCTTTGCTGATTTTATACCTAATTGTTTTACCAGTTATTGAGAGTGGAATGTTGAAGTCTCCCTTCAACTCATTCAGTTTTTGTTTCATATATTTTAGGGTCTGTCGTTAGATGTATTCTGTTTATAATTGTTTTATCTTGTTAGTGAATTATCCCTTTTAAAAAAAGGGATAAAATGTTCCTCTTTTTCTGTAGTAAACTTTTCCCCTTAATGTCTATTTTCTCTGTTAGTAGCATAGCCATTATAGCTCTCTTTCAGTTACTGTTTATACTGTATATCTTTTTTCCATCCTTTTAATTTCAACTGTTTGCATCTTTGAATTTAGTGTGTTTCTTATCTACAGCATACTTAGATTTTATTTTGAAACCCAGTCTGACAATCCCTGCCTTTTTATTGGAGTGTTTATTAATCCATTTACATTTTGATATGGTTGGATTTACATCTGCCATTTTGCTATTTGTTTTATTTTTATTGGAGTACAGTTGCTTCACAATGTTGTGTTAGTTTCTGCTGTAAAGCAAAGTGAATCAGCTATACGTATACATATATCCCCTCCTTATTGGATTTCCTTCCCATTTAGGTCACCACAGAGCATTAAGTAGAGTTCCCTGTGCTATACAGTAGGTTCTCATTAGTTATCTATTTTATACATGGTAGTATACATATGTCATTCCCAATCTCCCAATTCATCCCACCCCTCCTTTCCCCCCTTGGTGTCCATACAATTTTTCTCTAGGTCTGTGTCTCTATTTCTGCTTTGCAAATAGGTTCATCTGTATCACGTTTCTAGATTCCACATATATATGTTAATATACGACATTTGTTTTTCTTTTTCCGACTTACTTCACTCTGTATGACAGTCTCTAGGTCCATCCATGTCTCAGCAAATGGCACAATTTCGTTCCTTCTTATGGCTGAGTAATATTCCATTGTATATATGTACCACATCTTTATCCATTCCTCTGTTGATGGACATTTAGGTTGCTTCCATGTCTTGGCTATTGTAAATAGTGATGCAGCAAACATTGGGGTGTATGCATCTTTTGGAATTGTGGTTTTCTCTGGGTATATGCCCAGGAGTGGTATTGCTGGGTCATATGGTAGCTCTGTTTTCAGTTTTTAAAGGAACTTCCATACTGTTCTCCATAGTGGCTGTATCAATTTACATTCCCACCAACAGTGTAAGAGGGTTCCCTTTTCTCCACCCCCTCTCCAGCATTTATCCTTTGCAGATTTTTTGATGATGGCCATTCTGACCAGTGTGAGGTGATACCTAATTGTAGTTTTGATTTGCATTTCTCTAATAATTAGTGATGTTGAACCTCTTTTCATGTGCCTCTTGGCCATCTGTATGTCTTTGGAGAAATGTCTATTTAGGTTATCTGCCCATTTTTTGATTGGGTTGTTTGTTTTTTTGATATTGAGCTGCCTGAGCTCCTTGTATGTTTTGGAGATTAATCCCTTGTCATTTTCTCCGTTTGCAAATATTTTCTACCATTCTGTGCGTTGTCTTTTCATCTTATTTATGGTTTCCTTTGCTGTGCAAAAAGTTTTAAGTTTAATTAGGTATCATTTGTTTATTTTTGTTTTTCTTTTCATTATTCTAGGTGATGGGTCAAAAAAGATCTTGCTGAGATTTATGTCAAAGAGTGTTCTGCCTCTGTTTTCCTCTAAGAGTTTTATAGTCTCCAGCCTTACATTTAGGTCCTTACTCCATTTTGAGTTTATTTTTGTGTATGGTATTAGAGAGTGTTCTAATTTCATTCTTTTACATGTAGCTGTTTAATTTTCTCAGCGCCACTTATTGAAGAGACTGTCTTTTTTCCATTGTATATTCTTGCCTCCTTTGTCATAGATTAGGTGATGGTAGGTGCGTAGGTTTATCTTGGGGATTTCTATTCTGTTCAGTTGATCTATGTTTCTGTTTTTGTGCCAGTGCCATACTGTCTTGATTACTATAGCTTTGTAGTATAGTCTGAAGTCAGGGAGCCTTATTCTCCAGCTCCATTTTTTCCCCTCAAGATTGCTTTAGCTATTCGAGGTCTTTTATGTTTCCATACAAATTAAAATTTTTTTGTTCTAGTTCTGTGAAAAATGCCATTGGTAATTTGATAGGTATTACATTGAATCTGTAGATTGCTTTGGGTAGTATAGTCATTTTGACAATATTGGTTCTTCCAATCCAAGAACACGGTACATCTAGCCATCTGTTGGTGACGTCTTCAGTTTTTTTCATCAGTGCCATATAGTTTTCTGAGTACAGGTCTTTTGCCTCCCTAGGTAAGTTTATTCCTAGGTATTTTATTCTTTTTGTTGCAATGGTGAATGGGATTGTTTCCTTAATTTCTCTTTCTGATCTTTCATTGTTAGTGTATAGGAATGCAAGAGATTTCTGTGCATTAATTTTGTATCCTGAAACTTTCCCCAAATCATTGATTAGCTCTAGTAGTTTTCTGCTGCCTTCTTTAGGATAGTCTATGTATAGTATCATGTCATCTGAAAACATTGACAGTTTTACTTTTTCCTTTCCAATTTGTATTCCTTTCATTTCTTTTCCTTCTCTGATTGCCGTGGCTAGGACTTCCAAAACTATGTTGCATAATAGTGGCGAGAGTGGACATCCTTGTCTCGTTCCTGATGTTAGAGCAAATGCTTTCAGTTTTTCACCATTGAGAATGATGTTTGCTGTGGGTTTCTCATATATGGGCTATATTATGTTGAGGTAGGTTCCCTCTATGTTCACTTTCTGGAGAGTTTTTATCATAAATGGGTGTTGAATTTTGTCAAAAGCTTTTTCTGCATCCATTGAGATGATCATATAGTTTTTACTCTTCAGTTTGTTAGTATGGTGTATCACGTTGGTTGATTTGCATATATTGAAGATTCCTTGCATCCTTGGGATAAATCCCACTTGATCATGGTGTATGGTCATTTTAATGTGTTGTTGGATTCTGTTTGCTAGTATTTTGTTGAGGATTTTTGTGCCTATGTTCATCAGTGATATTGGTCTGTAATTTTCTTTTTTTGTGATATCTTTGTCTGGTTTTGGTATCAGGGTGATGGTGGCCTCGTAGAATGAGCTTGGGAGTGTTCCTCCCTCTGAAATTTTTTGGAAGATTCTGAAAAGGAAGGGTGTTAGTTCTTCTCGAAATGTTTGATAGAATTCACCTGTGAAGCCATCTGGTCCTGGACTTTTGTTTGTTGGAAGATTTTTAATCACAGTTTCAATTTCATTACTTGTGATTGGTCTGTTCACATTTTCTGTTTTTCCCTGATTCAGTCTGGGAAGGTTGTACCTTACTAAGGATTTGTCCATTTCCCCCAGGTTGTCCATTTTATTGGTGTATAGTTGCTTGCAGTAGTCTCTTATGATCCTTTGTATTTCTGTGGTGTCAGTTGTAACTTCTCCTTTTTCATTTCTCATTTTATTGAATTGGGTCCTCTCCTTTCTTTTCTTGATGAGTTCAGATAAAGTTTCATCAATTTTGTTTATCTTCTCAAAGAACCAGCTTTTAGTTTCATTGACCTTTGCTTTTGTTTCTATTTCATTTATTTCTGCTCTGATTTTTATGATTTCTTTCCTTCTACTAGATTAGGGTTTTGTTTGTTCTTCTTTCTCTAGTTGCTTTAGGTGTAAGGTTAGGTTGTTTATTTGAGAACTTTCTTGTTTCTTGAGGTAGGATTGTATTGCTCTAAACTTCTCTCTTAGAATTGCTTTTGCTGTATCCTGTAGGTTTTGGGTTGTTTTGTTTTCATTGTCATTTGTTTCTAGATATTTTTTGATTTCCTCTTTGATTTCTTCAGTGATCTCTTGGTTATACAGTAGCATATTGTTTAGCCTCCATGTGTTTGTGTTTTTTACAGTATTTTTTTCCTGTAATTGATTTATAATCTCGTAGCATGTGGTCAGAAAAGATGTTTCATACTATTTCAGTTTCCTTAAATTTCCTGAGGCTTGATGTGTGACTCAAGATGTGATCTATCCTGGAGAATGTTCTGTCTGCACTTGAGAAGAAAGTGTATTCTGCTACTTTGGAATGGAATGTCCTAGAAATATTAAGTCTATCTGGAATAATGTGTCATTTACAGCTTGTGTTTCCTTATTAATTTTCCGTCTGGATGATCTGTCCTTTGGTGTAAGTGCAGTATTAAATTCCCCCACTATTTTTGTGTTTCTGTTGATTTCCCCTTTTATGGCTGTTAGCATTTGCCTTATGTACTGAGGTACTCCTATGCTGGGTGCATAAATATTTACAATTGTTATATCTTCTTCTAGGATCGATCCCTTGATCATTATGTAGTGTCTTTCTTTGTCTTTTTTTTAACAGTCTTTATTTTAAAGTCTATTTTGTCTGATATGAGTATTGCTACTCCAGTTTTCTTTTGATTTCTGTTTGCATGGAATATCATTTTCCACCCTCTCATTTTCAGTCTGTATGTGTCCCTAGGTCTGAAGTGGGTTTCTTGCAGACAGCATATATATGGGTCTTGATTTTCTATCCATTCAGCCAGTCTCTGTCTTTTGGATGGAGCATTTAATCCATTTACATTTAAGGTAATTCTAGATATGTATGCTCCTATTACAATTTTCTTAATTGTTTTGGGTTTGTTTTTGTAAGTCTTTTTCTTCTCTTGTGTTTCCTGCCTAGTGAAGTTCCTTTAGCAGTTGTTGTAAAGCTGGTTTGGTGGTGCTGAATTCTTTTAGCGTTTGCTTGTCTGTAAAGCATTTGATTTCTCTGTCAGATCTGAATGATATCTTTGCCAAGTAGCGTCCTTGCCAGGTAGAATAATCTTGGTTGTAGGTTTTTGTCCTTTCATCACTTTAAATCTATCCTGCCACTCCCTCTGGCCTGCAGAGTTTTGCTGGAAAATTCCCTTGCATGTTATTTGTTGCTTTTCCCTTGCTGCTTTTAATAATTTTTCTTTGAATTTAACTTTTGTTAGTTTGATTAATATGTGTCTTTGCATGATTCTCCTTGGGTTTATCCTGTATGGGACTTTCTGTGCTTCCTGGACTTTTGTGGTTATTTCCTTTCCCATGTTAGGAAAGTTTTCGACTATAAGGGAAGTTTTTGACTATAATCTCTTCAAATATTTTCTCAGACCCTTTCTTTTTCTCTTCTTCTTCTGGGATCCCTATAATTCGAATGTTGGTGCATTTAATGTTGTCCCAGAGGTCTCTGATACTTTCCTCATTTCTTTTCATTCTTTTCTCTTTATTCTGCTCCTTGGCAGTTATTTCCGCCATTCTACCTTCCAGCTCACTTATCCGTTCTTCTGCCTCCGTTATTCTGCTATTGATTCCTTCTAGTGTATTTTTCATTTCAGTTATTGTGTTGTTCATCACCGTTTGTCTGTTCTTTAGTTCTCCTACATCCTTGTTAAACATTTCTTGTATTTTCTTGATCCATGCCTCCATTCTATTTCCGAGATCTTGGATCATCTTTACTATCATTATTCTGAATTCCTTTCCAGGTAGATTGCCTATTTCCTCATTATTTATTTGGTCTTGTACATTTTTACCTTGCTCCTTCATCTGTAACATATTTCTCTGTTGTCTCATTTTTGTTGATGGGTGGGGCCATGTTCCTGTCTTGCTGGTTGTTTGGCCAGAGGCATCCAGCACTGGAATTTTCAGGCAGTTGGGTGGATCCAGGTCTTGGTGCTGAGATGAGGACCTCCAGGAGAGCTCATACTGAATAATATTCCCTGGGACCTGAAGTTCTCTGGTAGTCCAGTGGCTTGGATTTGGTGCTCCCATGACAGGGGCTTAGGCCCCACCCCTAGCCTGGAAACCAAGACCCTGCAAACCATGCAGCATGGCAAAAAACAAAAAGAAAAACAAAAACCAAACCCCCCTCCAAAATAAAACCCTGATAAACAAAGCCTAAGGCAAATAGTAAAAGCAAAACTGAGCAAACAAAAACAAAAACATAGAAACACACATAAAAGAAAAGAGAACAAACAGGCAAATAAAACCCAAGACAAATAATAAAAAGAAATCCAAGCAAACAACAAACAAACCAACAAGCAAGCAAGCAAACAAACAAAAAAACCCAAGGAAGAAAAAACAAGAAGACATCCAAACAAACAAGAAAGCCCCAAAACCAAAACAGATAATAAAAATAAAACTAACCTAAACAGAAAACAAAAAATAAAGAAAACAAACTAAAAGAAAAGCTAAGTGAACAAAAGACAAACACACAAAAATGACAAAAACAAAAATAAAAACTAAAAAAGAAGATAAACACAAAACCAACCAAAATAAAAAACAAAAATGTCAAAAGAACCAACAACAATAACAACAAAAAAGACAACAAATGAAGAGCAGAACAATTACAAAGAATAAAAAATAAAATAAAATTAGAAAATAAAAAATATATTAAAAAAATAAAATAAAATTTAAAAACTAGAAATATATTTAAAAAATAAAAGTAAAAAATAAAATTAAAAGATAAAAAATTTAAAAAGTAAAAATTTCCCTGGTGCCTCTGCTATTATTGTCCTTGCCCCCACAGAGAGCTACAGTAAACCCCTGACTCCCCAGTAGGCCCTCCAAGAGCTCTAGGTAGGTCTCTGGACCTGCTTTGTCGGCCCCACCTCTGCGTGTGTTCCTCTCACCAGCTTCTGCTCCTGAAGCTGGCCTGGAGCATGTGTGCTGGCGTAAGCCAGCTGGGGCGCAGGCTTCCATGGGCATGGCCACAGGGGACGGCACAACCCACTGGGACCTGCATGGCCAAAGGAGGCTTTGTCAGGGGCAGCACGCAGGCCACCAGGACCTGTGCTGCCTGGAGGAGGCTTTGACTGGGGTGGGGTGGGGGTGTTCCTGGTATTTGTTTTGTATATATCTCAGATCTTTTTTTGTGCCTCTGTCCTCTTTTACTTCCTTCTTTTATGTTAAACAGATATTTTCAAGCAAGGAATAAAACATGCATTTTAACTTAAAAAAAAATTTCAGATTAATATTAACTTAATTCCAATATTACACAGAAACTGTTCAAATATGTTTCTCTTCCTACCCGCTCCTTGGTGCTATTGTCATGTAAAGTATATCTTTAACATTATGAGCCCAACAGTAAGTTTTATAATTGTTTCGGTATACGTGCTGCTGAAGTGAGCACCAATTATTGTTTTATGCAATTGTTTTTAAAATTATTTGAGGAGAAAAGGGTATGCATCATATCAATAGAATAAAGGACAAAAACCACTTAATCATTTCAGTAGACACAGGCATTTGACAAAATTCAATGGATAAAAGCACTCAAGAAATTATGAATACAGCTTCCATTGTGGTGGTGGTTAAAAATCTGCCTGCCAATGCAGGAGACATGGGTTCCAGCCCTGGTCCGGGAAGATCCCACATGCTGTGGAGCAACTAAGCCCATGCACCATAACTATTGAGCCTGCGCTCTAGAGCCCGGGAGCCACAATTACTGAAGCTCATGTGCCTGGAGCCCATGCTCCACAACAAGAGAAGCCACCGCAATGAGAAGCCTGCACACCACAATGAAGAGTAGCCCCCACTTGCCGCAACTAGAGAAAGCCCGCAAACAGCAATGAAGACCAAATGCAGCCAAAAATAAATAAATAAATAAATAAATAAACAAACAGAAAGAAACTATGAATACAGGGAAGCATCCTCAGCCTGATAAAGAGCAGCTATGAAAATTAATGGTTAACATGATACTGAATGGTAAATGACTGGATGATTTCTACCTAATGTCAGGAACAAGACAAGGATGTCTGTGCACATAATTTTCCTTCAACATTGTACTGAATGTTCTAGTCAGGGCAATTTAGACAGGGAAAAGATATAAAAGGCATCTGTATTGAATAAGAAGAAGTAAAACTATATCTATTCACAGATGACATGAAATTATGTATAGAAAATCTCAAGGAATCCAATAAAGCATTATTAAAACTAATAAATGAGTCCAGCAAGGTCATAGGATACAAGATCAATAAAAATCAATTGTATTTCTATGCACTTTAAATGAATAATCTAACAATGAAAATAAGAAAACAATTCAATTTATAACAGTGAAAGGAATAAAATTCTTAGGTGCTAATTTCACATAAACAGTGGAAGACTTGTATACTGAAAATAACAAAACATCATTGAAAGAAATTAGAGGGTCTAAATAAATGGAAAAATATCCCATGTTCATCAGAAGATGAAGAGTATTGTTAAGATGACAGTACTCCCCAAATTAATCGAATGATGCAATGGAATCCGTATCAAAACCCCAGCTGGCTTCTTTGTAGAAACTAACAGGCTGATCCTATAATTCACATAGAATTGCAAGGGACCTTGAAGAGCCAAAACAAGCCTGAAAAAAAAGTTGGAGGATCCATATTTCTCCATTTAAAAACTTACTACAAAGCAATGGTAACGAAGTTGGGGGAAGGGTAAAGGCATACAGGTAGATATCTAAAACAGTAGAATAGAACTGAGCATTCAGAGACTCATAGGTCCATACTCAACTAATTTTTGACAAGGGCATCAAGGCCATTCAATAGAGAAAGAGTAATTTTTTCAATACGTGATGTTGGAACAACTAGATTACCACATGTAAAAGAATAAAATTGGACCTTTACCTCATAACTTACACAAAAATTAACACAAAATGTATCAAAGACCTAAATGCTAAGAGTTAAATCTATAACACTCTTAAAAGAAAACATGGGGGTATATCTTCAGGATTTCAGATTTGGCAATATATTCTTAGACATGACATCAAAAGAATAAGCAATAAAAGAAAATAAATCGGGCTTCATCGAAACTAAAAGCATTTGTGCTTCAAAGGACACTATCAAGAAAGTGAAAAGGCAATCTCAGAATGGAAGAAAATATTGGTAGATCATATATCTGATAAGGGGATTGTATATAGAATATGTAAAGAACTCTTACAACTCAATAATAAAAAGACAAATAACCCATTTAAAAAATGGGTAAAGGATCTGAATAGACATGTTTTCCAAGGAAGGTATACAAATGACTGATAAGCACATCCAAAGATACTCCACATACTTTCAAGATTCTCTCTTTGTCTTTTGGCAGTCTGACTGTAATGTGTCAAAGTGTTGTAACATTGATTATATCCTATTTGAATTTCATTGACTTCTTGGGGGTGTAGATTAATGTTTTTCATCAGATTGAGAAATTTCAACCATTATTTCTTCAAATATTTTTTCTGCCCTTTTTTCTCTTGCTTCTCCTCTGTGACTCTCATTACATATTGGTTGATACGCTGAATGGTATCCTACAAGTCTCCGAGACCCCATTCATTTTTTTTTTCATTCCTTAACTTTCTCTTCTTTAGACTGAATAATCTACATTGATCTACACCACATTCAGCTGATCCTTTCTTCTGCAGCCTCAATTGTGCTGTTGAGCCCCCCTAGTAAAATTTTCATTCAGTTATTTTACTTCTCAACTCCAGAATTTCTATTTGGTTGTGTGTGTGTGTGTGAATTTTTGTCAAGCTTTCATTTAACTCTTTAAATATGGTTTCACTTAGTTCTTTAAACATATTTCTAATAGCTATTTGATGTCTCTATGAATTGCACCCAATATCTGGGCTTCCTTAGGGACAGTTTCTATTGACTGCCTTTTTATCTTGGGTATAGCCACACTTTCCAGTTTATTTGCGTGTCTTATTTTTGTTGTTGTTGAAAACTGGACATTTTAGATAATATATTGTTCTGATACCACCTCCTGGGGTTGTTGTCATTTCTGGCTTCCTAGGGATTACCCTAGGTCAGCATAGCTTAGTAGTCAGTCAGATTGAATGCTGCTGAAACCGCACTCCTTCTTGAATGTGACTTGAACTCAGCCAAAACTCAGATTGGGACTTGAACCCATGATCCCTGACTTAGGAGAGGACTCAAACCCATTGTCTTTTAATTGAAACTGCTCACCTGGTGTCAGGACTTACTGAAGCTCAGGTTCTTTTTTCTCAATGCAGAAAGAATTCAGTGTGAGGGAAAGTGGTAGGCAAAGAGTGAGCTTATTAACATAGGATGCTTGTGAGAGATAGAAATGGGCAGGCAAGGGAGCACAGCAGCCCCAAGAACAAAGCAGGCTATATTTTTATAATCAAAGAAAAAGTGGGGAGGGGAGAAGACCACCTTCTTCCTCATTTTTTGGTAGACATCAAGGCTTACATCATTAGTTCCTCCTTTGGCCCTATATGGTCTAAATGGGACTGTCATGGCACTATTTAAACATATGTATATTAGCAGAGGGGTGGTAACATATACTAAAATATGGTACTTCATATCAGGTTTCAGTATAATGTCCCCTTTCACCTAGTTTTTTTCCCCTTTCACCTATATTCCTGCCTTGGCCACATGCAGAAATGCTACTCTTCAAGGACCATTAACTCCCTGAATTCATGTAACAAGATTCAGAACCCATATCTATTGTCTTGCATTTTAACAATCAGGACTTGCGGCTTGAGTGTGCCTGGTGCTTGAATGTGCCTGGTCTTCCTTCAAGTAGTGTAGATTGTTGCTAGGTTACTGGATTCTTTTCTTGCATGGTCATTAGCTTACAACAGTCTTGCAAACTCCCTTAAAATCCTCTCTCTGTCTTCAATCCTCCAGTGGGATACTCAAATTAACCATTTAATTATCCTACTCTATCACTTTGAGTTGGTTAGGCTTCCATTCAGTGCAAAGGTGATCTATGTATGGGTTAGGGAATGCATTCAAAATTGAGGGAGTTAACAAGTCTGCCTGGGCTTTCACTTCTTGATTGCACAGGGTCTAAATGTCAGTCAGATATGAACAGTAGACTGGAGTCCTCTCTGGTGTTTCCTGTGTGTGATTCTAGCCCTACCCATGTGTATAGCATTCCAAATCAGCAGGAAAAAGTCAGAGTTTTCATATCCTTATTTGAACTGTCTTATTCCCTTCATTTTAAACTTTTGGCTGGTCTCTTGCTTGCCCCAATTGTTATTACAGCCTTAGGCAGCTTCCATGTTGGCCTTTGACTGTTTGCTACCAAGCACTATTGTTTTTAACAGAGCTGTGGACATGGGGCTTTTCCTTGGAACTCCAAATCATATCAATCCCTTCTGGCACCAGCAAGGCCTATAATACCATGTTGCTGAGTCGGGGAAAGTGAGGATGGGACAAGTTCCAAGTTAAAATGTCACAGACCCTATTGTTCTTACCAAGGCTCAGTAGTTTTTCTTGAATAAATGTTTCTCAACTTGTCGTGGACCTTTAGTTAATTTCCGGAGTTCTGAAATGGTTGTTTCTAGTAATTCATCAGTTTTTTAGTTGCTTCTTTTGGAGAAAGGATTTGTCAAGGTCTTCTATCTGCTCTTCTGGAAACTCTTCATGAGCATAACTAAAATTTTTCTAATATTTACGTTTAAAACATAAAACGAACAGGTAAAATTAATATTAATTTTTTAATTTAATCCAGTATATCAAATTATCATTTAAACATGTAACTTGGGGCTTCCCTGGTGGCGCAGTGGTTGAGAGTCCGCCTGCCGATGCAGGGGACACGGGTTCGTGCCCCGGTCCGGGAGGATCCCACATGCCGTGGAGCGGCTGGACCCGTGAGCCATGGCCGCTGAGCCTGTGCTCCGCAGCGGGAGAGGCCACAGCAGTGAGAGGCCAGCATACTGAAAAAAAAAAACAAAAAAAAAACAAAACAAACAAACAAACAAAAAAACATGTAACTTGTATAGTTTTTCCAGCTTTATTGAGATATAATTGACATATAACATCATGTAAGTTTAAGTTGTACAATGTGATGATTGCTACAAGTATATATTGTGAAATGATTGCCACAATAAGGTTAATTAACACATTCATCACCTCATATAGTTGCCATTATTTTTTGTACAGTGAGAACATCTAAGATCTAACTCTCTTAGCAACTTTCAGGTATACAATATGGTATTGCTAACTACAGTCACCATGCTGTACATTAGGTCCATAGAGCCTATGTACTTTATAACTAGAAGCCTGTACCCTTTGACCAACATCTCCCCATTTCCCCTACTTCCCAGCCCCTGGCAACCACCAACCTACCATTTTTTTTTCTGTGAATTTGGCTTTTTTACAGTCCATATAAGTGAGATCATATAGTGTTTGTCTTTCTCTGTCTGACTTATTTTACTTAGTTAATGCCCTCAAGATTCATCCATGTTGCAAATGGCAGGATTTTCTCCTTTATTATGGCCGAATAATGTTCCACTGTACATATATCAAATTTTCCTTATTCATTTAAATTTTGAAGGACACTTAGGTTGTTTCTATGTCTTGGCTATTTTGAATAATGCTGCAATGAACATGGAGGTGCAGATATCTCTTTGAGACAGTGAATTCATTTTCTCCAGATATATACACAGAAGTTGGATTGCTGGATTATATGGTAATTCTGTTTTAATTTTTTGAGGAACATCCATAGTGTTTTCCATAGTGGCTGCACCAACTTACATTCCCACCAACAGGGCACAAGGATTCCCTTTTCTCTACATCCTTGCCAACACTTATCTCTCTCGCTCTCTCTTTTTTTGATAACAACCATTCTAACAAGTGTAAGGTGATATCTCATTGTAGTTTTGATTTGCACTTCCATGATTAGTGACGTTGAGTACCTTTTCACGTACCTGTTGACCATGTATATCTTCTTTGGGAAAAAAAAAGTCTATTCAGGCCCTTTTCCAATTTTTAAGGTGGATTATTTGTTTTTGTTTTTTTGCTATTGCATTGTATGAGTTCTTATGCATTTTGGACATTAACCCCTCATCAGATATATGGCTTCAAACATTTTCTACCATTCAAGAGGTTGCCTTTTTATTTTGTTAACTTTTGTGTGTCTGGTGCAGAAGATTTTTAGCTTGATATAGTCTTATTGGTTTATTTTTGCTTCTGTTGCTTGGTACTTTGGTGTCAAATCCAAAAACTCATTGCCAAGCCAGGTCAGGAAGATTTTTCCTATAATTTCGTCTAGAAGTCCTATGATTTCAGATCTTAAACTGAAGTCTTTAATCCATTCTGTGTTAACTTTTGTGTAAGAGGGGGGTTCGATTTTATTCTTTTGCATGTGAATATCCAGTTTTCACAACACCATTTATTGACGAGACTATCCTTTCCCCATGAGTGTTGTTGGCTCTCTTGTCAAATATTAGTTGATCATATACATGTGGGGTTATTTCTGGGCTCTTGATTCTGTTCCCATGAGTCTCTGTGTCTGTTTTTATGCCAGTACCATACTGTCATAATTACTATAGCTTTATTAGTATAGTTTGAAATCAGGAAGTGTGATGTCTCCAGCTTTGTTCTTCTTTCTCAGGATTGCTTTCGCTATTTGGGGTCTTTTGTGGTTCCTTATGAATTTTAGGATTGTTTTTATCTATTTCTGTGGAAAATGTTATTGAAATTTTGATAGAAATTGCATCAAATCTATATGGCTTTAGGTAGTATGGACATTTTAACAATATTAATTCTTCTGATCCATGAACATGGGATATTCTTACATTTATTTGTGTTCTCTTCAATTTCTTTCATCAGTGTCTTATAGTTTTCAGTGTAGAGATCTTTTACCTCCTTGGTTAAATTTATTTCTAAGTATTTTACTTATTTATTTATTTATTTTGGCTGTGCCTCGTGGCTTGTGGGATCTTAGCTCCCCAACCAGGGATTGAACTCGCACCCTCGGCAGTGAAAGCACAGAGTCCTAACCACTGGACCACCAGGGAATTCCCAAAATTTTATTGTTTTTGATGCTATTGTAAATGGGAGTATTTTCTTTGATTATTTTTAGCTAGTTTATTGCTAGTGTATAGAAATGCAACTGATTTTTGTATGTTGACTTGGTTATATAAATATTAATAAAGTACATTACATTTTTTAAAATACTGTCTTTGCAATCTGATATATATTTTACACTTACAGCTCATCTTAATTTGGATTAGTCACAATTAGTGTCTAATAGCCATATTAGCTAGTGGCTACTATACTGAGCATGCAGCTCTAACATTTGTTAGAGTAGAGAAAAGTGATTGATTTTTAATATCAATCTTATATCTGGTCACTTTGTTAAACTCTCTTGTTATGTCTAATTTTCTGTCTTTGGATTCTTTTAGATTTTCTATATATAAGATCATATCATCTGCAAATAATAATGGACTTGTTTCAGCTGTTCCAACCATTACACCACTTATTTTTCTTCTGTTACTGTGATGTCTAAGACAGTTATAAATAGAAGCAGTAATAGTAGGCAACATTGTTCTGTCTGATTTTACAAGAAATATTTCTAACATTTTGCCATTAAGATAGATATCTATAACAGGTTTTTGGTAGCAACTTTTCACTAGATTAAGGTGGTTGCCTTCTATTTCTAATTTGCTTAATTTACATACACACACATTCTTGGTAGGCATTTACTTTGCTCTTTATGCTTTTGACATGGTCATATGCTTTTTATAGTAATATAAAAATTAAATTGAGATATTCTCTAACTTAAGCTACCTTTGCATTTCTGATAAAGCTTCCATATCTATACATTTTGGTCATTGTTGTTGTTTGCTTGTATCCGTGGGGAGGAAGGCGATCTCCGCGTCTTACTCTTCCGCCATCTTCAAGGTCCCCGCCAAGCATTTTAAATAGAGTATAAATTGGTGAGGATAGAAGACTGTGGCATGTGAATGGGAGGTGTGGAGCCATGTAGGGGAAGCAGTTTTGAGAGGTTATTTTAGGTTTGGGACGGTGTGAAGTCGCTTGGAGAGCAGCAGGAGAATCCTGTTAAGTGTAGAGGAAGAGTAGTGACCAAGGGAGAGAAGTGATGATTGATGTAGTTAGGGCCAAAGGAAGTTCTTAGGAGATATAGAGATGGCAAGGTGAACTTTCTGAAACCTGTTGTTTTCCAAAATGTGAGAGAAGAATCCTGGGAGCTCATTGAAAAGAGGAACGGCATCAGATTTATTTTTGTAATCTCAGTATCTAGTTAACTTAATGGTAAAGGCACATTTATTCATTCTCTAAACATTTAACAAGAGCATACTCTGTGCCAGGTACAGAGCTCATGGCTGGGGATCCAGCAGGGAGGCCTAACAGACAAATCTCTCATAGAAGTCACATTCAAGTTTGTGGGGTAAAACAGTGCATGGGTTGTGGAGGAGACAGTGTTCACTGAATATTCATATGCTCCTCTCTTTTTCCCAGCATTCCTTGCAGTGAGGTTGGAACCATGTGACTAAATCTGGCCAATGGACTGTGGGCATGCATCGCTTTCTGGTTTAGGCTGTATAGAGCCAGTGTGCAGCCTCCATATCTCCTCCTCTGCTATGGTTACCTTGGAAACCACATGCTCATGAAATAATACTTATCCATATTAACTGCAATATGCTCTCATATCTCCTATTTGTTTTGATTCGCCTTCTCTCCATTTCTCTTTCTGTCTCCTGCCATCTCTTCTTCCATCCCCCTGTCTTGATTTTTCTTTCAAGGGCTGATTCCAACAGCTTAAACTGATTTCATGAGTGATAATTAGGCTCTTTGAAAAAAGTGTTGTAGATCAGCATTTTCAACATTTAATCTGTACATGAATCATAAGGGATCTTGTTAATGCAGATTCTGATTCAGTAGGTCTGAGTTAGGGCCTGAGAGTTTCTAAAAGGCTCCCAGGTGATGATGGTGCTTGTTCAAGGACCACACTTTATTTTTTTGTGGTATGCAGGCCCCTCACCGCCGTGGCCTCCCCCACCGCAGAGCACAGGCTCTGGACACGCAGGCCCAGCGGCCATGGCCCACGGGCCCAGCCGCTCCGCAGCATGTGGGATCCTCCCGGACCGGGGCACGAACCCGCGTCTCCTGCATCGGCAGGCGGACTCCCAACCACTGCACCACCAGGGAAGCCCAAGGACCACACTTTAAATAGCAAGGTTCTAGAGGGTATTCCTGAACTCTGGTAATGAAATTTCTAACAAAAACTTATTTCTCTGGAATAATGCACACATGCACATGCAACAGATTTGTATGTATGCATACAAATGTATGCATATGTGTCCTCACAGTTGCTTGACAATATATCTCCTCCCAGGCACCCTCAATGGTACCTTTCTTCTTAAAGACAGGATATGTTCAAACTTTTGTTTATTAACTGGTGTTTTAGTAGTGTGCCATTTCATTATATCTGTTGAGTGGGTGAACACACATAGTCATTCTTGAGAACAGTTATGAATGTCTGTGTGTGAAGCAGAGATGCTAGGGGATTAGGAGATCAAAACCCTATGAGAGATGAAGCAAGCTTCTTGTGCCTGGTGGAATTCCCACTCCCTTGCTTGGCTTCCTCCAATCTCTGTTACTCATGAGAGCTCTTTTAGGGACATCAGAACATGTAATTCCTGCTGTCTGTAAATGTCTCCTTTGGTTTTCATCTCCTAAATGAAGTTCACCTTCTTTGTGTCTGTTGACATGTGCCATAAGTCTCATCACCTTCCAGTCTCTTAAATCCTCTGCCCTTATTTGCAGGACCCTACACTTACGTATGTATTATTATCGTTGGCACGGCTGTTTTCATGACAATACATCAACATGTTTGCTAACAGTGATGAATCTGGGGGAACAACTGATACAAAAATATGAGATTTACACAGAGAAGAATTAGCTGAAAGTACATAAATCATCAACATTAATACTATTAAAGTAAGAGCTGACTGTAAGGGCCTCTGTACTGCCATAGCAGCATTTAGTGTTTTGATGGTAACCTTTACAGATACACTAATTTTATGTCATTATAGGAATAATGTTTATGAGAAAAACAAAACAATCTTTCTTCAAATATGCACCATTAAGAAATACAATAAATCCTTGAACATCCTCTAATTTAGAGTCAAAAATGCCTTACATTTCCAATCTACTCTTTTTCTTTTCTTTTTTAAAAATTTAATTGAAAAAACTGAAGAATAGTTGCTTTATAATATTGTGTTAGTTTCTGGTGTACAGCAAAGTGATTCAGTTATATATATGTGTGTGTGTGTGTATATATATTCTTTTCCATTATGGTTTATTACAAGATATTGAATATAGTTCCCTGTGCAATACAGTAGGACCTTGTTGTTTACCTATTTTATGTACAGTAGTTTGTATCTGCTAAACCCAGACTCCTAATTTATCCCCCACCTCCCCTTTCCCCTTTGGTAACCACAAGTTTGCTTTCTATGTCTGTGATTCTGTTTCTGTTTTGTAAATAAGTTCATTTTGTATCATATTTGGGATTCCACATATAAGTGATATCATATGATATTTGTCTTTCTCTGTCTGACTTACTTCACTTAGTATGATAATCTCTAGGTCCATCCATGTTGTTGCAAATGGCAATATTTCATTCTTTTTAATGGCTGAGTAATAGTCCTTTTAGTTTTTAAAGGAACATCCATACTGTTTTCCATAGTGGCTGTACCAATTTACATTCCCACCAACAGTGTAGGAGGGTTCCCTTTTCTCTACACCTTCTCTAGTATTTATTTATTTATTTAAAGAATTATTTTTTAAATTTTATTTTATTGTTTTATTTATTTACTGCGTTGGTTCTTTGTTGCTACATGCGGGCTTTCTCTAGGTGTGGCGAGTGGGGGCTACTCTTTGTTTTGGTGCACAGGCTTCTCATTGCAGTGGCCTCTCTTGTTGCAGAGCATGGGTTCTAGGTGTGCGGGATTCGGTAGTTGTGGCACGTGGGCTCAGTAGTTGTGGCTCGCAGGCTCTAGAGGGCAGGCTCAGTACTTGTGGCACGTGGGCTTAGTTGCTCCGTGGCATGTGGGATCTTCTCAGACCAGGACTTGAACCTGTGTCCCCTGCATTGGCAGGCAGATTCTTAACCACTGCACCACCAGGGAAGTCCTCTCCAGTATTTATTATTTGTAGATTTTTTTAATAATGGCCATTCTGACTGATGTGAGCTTATACCTCACTGAAGTTTTGATTTGCATTTCTCTAATAATTAGCAACATTGAGCATCTTTTTGTGTGCCTGTTGACCATCTGGATGTCTTCTTTGGAGAAATGTCTATTTAGGTCTATTTAGGCCCATTTTTTGATTGGGTTGTTTGTTTTTTTGTTATTGAGTTGTATGAGCTGTTTGTATATTTTGAAAATTAAGCCCTTGTTGGTCACATCATTGGCAAATATTTTCTCCCAGTCCATAGGTTGTATTTTTGTTTTGTTTATGGTTTCCTTTGCTGTGCAAAAGCTTTTAAGTTTGATCAGGTCCCATTTGTTTATTTTTGCTTTTATTTTTATTGTCTTGGGAGACTGATCTAAGAAAACATTGCTATGATTTATGTCAGAGAATGTTTTGCCTATGTTGCCTTCTATATTTTTCTGTTTTTCCTAATCTCTTATGTGCCTGCCTGCAAAAATGTGAGGAGAACAGCACATGAGCATTTTACATGGACCCTTGGTTCTGAGCAAAGTTGGCTTCCCCATGCACTAATCTCTGTGCTTTAGCCCACAAAGACCAGCATTAGGCATGGCTTTGAATTGTGATAATGACATATTTCAGCTGATTTGTCAACCAGAACTGTTTGTCAGTGGCCAGCCTCTTTAAGTGACATAAGGAATCCAGTAAAACAGAACCTTAAATCAGAATTCTAATGATTCATAAAACATAAAACAAACCTTAAATCTAAAGGGTACTTGAGTACCATCTTTTGGCCATGAGGCCACATACTACAAACTAAGGCAAAAACTGAAAACCTGGAGCGGCCTGATGTATGAGAATAGGAAAGTTGTCCACAGCCCCAAATAAATGGCAGACCACACAATTCTGCCTCCAGAATGGTTAATAATGGTGTGTGGAGGCTCTTCTCCAAAGATGGCCTTCCAATGAGGCATGCCTCCCTTGACAGACTTTCTGGCAGGTGGGTGTGCCAACAGATGGGTGTTCAGATACACAGGTGTTCAGATGTTACTGGCAAACTTGGATCTACATGCCCTACATGTAGCAAAGCCAATCTACTGACACTAGTTGTAGTGAAGGAAAGTAAAATGCTTATTGCAAGGCACCAAGCAAAGACAACGGACAGTTCTTGCTCAAAAGACCAGAACTCCCTGATGGCATACAGGGAAGTGTTTTTAAAGGCAGCACTAGGGGTGTGGGTTTCAGGGTGTATGATTAGCTCATGGACACTCTTCTGACTGGTTGGTGTTGAGGTAACAGGGTGAAGTTTCAAGAATCTGAATCATCAACTTCTGGTCCCAATGAGTTCAGAGTCTATGTACTTGTGGTCAGCAGTTTCCATCTGGTGGGAATCTGGTTCCTGTAAAAACAACTTAGGAATGTGCATCAGACATTATTATCTATGTCCTTCAGAGAGAAATGGAAGGTCTGGTGACTCTGCTATATGGCTGATCTATTGTTTAAATTTTTACCAGTTTCCCTGCCTGACAGCTATTCTTTGTTTCTACATGTTCACATTTTCCTAATCATTAACTCTTGAGCCAGCTTTTGAGACTCAGGGGAGCCTGAAGCAAAGCCTTTTACTTAAGAGAGAGGGAGCACAGGGTGGTAGGCTTGTATACCTGAGAGGGTCCCAAAGAGTCCTGCTTGGTATAACAGACAGACAGATGTTTAGACTGATTTCAACAGATTGACAGATGTTCTGACAGACAAGTGTTTGGACACATGGACATTCAGACACATGATTATCAGACACATGGACAGGGGTTCAGACAGATGTTTGAACAGACTGACATTCAGAAAAATGAACAGATGTTCAGACAGATGGTTGGTTGGACAGATGTTCAGACAGAGAGCCATTTTTGCAGATAAGCATGCAGACAGATGGATGTTTGCACAGACAGACTGATGTTCGGACAGTGGGTGTTCAGACAGATGGACATAAGTTAAGAAAGATAGACATTCCAACAGATGGACATTGGAACAGATTGATACACATTCAGACAGATGGGCATTCTGACAGATGGGTGTTCTGACACACAGATATTCTGAGATGGACTTTCTGAAAAATGGATATTCTGATAGATTCACATTTAGATAGATTAATATTGAGAAAGACATTCTTACAGATGGACATTCAAACACATGGACAGACATTCTGACAGAGAAACTTTCTGGCAGACAGACTTTCTGACAGATGGGCATGTGGACAGATGGGTGTTCAGACAGACCAGTGTTCAGATGGATGGATGTCCCCACTAACTGACAGGCAGATGAACAGATATTCACAGAGAGGGAAGTTCAGACAAACAATTCTTCTGACAGACATTTCAGCAGACAGGTGTGCTGACAGATGTTTGGTGGCAACCCTGGATGAAGTGAGTCTATCTGTGCCATTTTTTCCAATACCATTTGCTCACTCAATGTCTCTGTATCACATTTTGGTAATTCTTGCAATATTTCAAACTTTTTCATTATCATTTAATTTGTTATGGTGATCTGTGATCAGTGATCTTTGATATTACTATTGTAATTGTTTTGGGGTGCCAAGAATGGCACCCGTACAAGATGGTGAACTTAATAAATGTATGTGTTCTGACTGCTTCACTGACAGGCTGCTCCCCCATCTCTTTCCCTCTCCTTGGGCCTTTCTCTACCTTAAGACACACAATATTTAAATTAGGTCAATCTAGAGGCCTACAATGACCTCTAAATATTCAAGTGAAAGGAAGAATCACATGTGTCTCACTTTAAATCAAAAGCTAGAAATGATTAAACTTAGGGAGGAAGGCATATCAAAAGCCCAGATAGGCCAAAATCTAGGCCTCTTATGCCAAACAATTAGCCAAATAGTGAATGCAAAGGAAAAGTTCTTGAAGGAAAGTAAAAGTGCTACTCCTTTGAACACATGAATGATAAGAAAGTGAAACAACCTTATTGCTGATATGAAAAAAGTGTTAGTGGTCTGGATAGAAGATCAAACCAGCCACAACATTGCCTTACGCCAAAGCCTAGTCCAGAGCAAGGTCCTAACTCTCTTCAATTCTATGAGGGCTTTGAGTAGTGAGGAAGCTACAGAAGAAAAGTTTGAAGTTAGCAGAGGTTGGTTCATGAGTTTAAGGAAAGAAGCTGTCTCTACAACATCAAAGTGCAGGGGCTGATGTAGAAGATACAGCAAGTAATCTAGGACATCTAGCTAAGATAATTAATGAAGGTGGCTATATCAAACAACAGATTTTTAATATAGCCTCATATTGGAAGACGACGTCATCTAGGACTTTCATAGCTAGAAAGGAGAAGTCAATGCCTGGCTTTAAATCTTCAAAGGACAGGCTGACTCTCTTGTTAGTGTTTAATGCAGCTGGTGATTCGAAGTTGAAGCCAGTGCTCATTTACCATTCTGAAAATCCTAGAGACCTTAGGAATTATGCTAAATCTACTCTGCTTGTGTTCTATAAATGAAACAACAAAGCCTGGATGACAGCGCATCTGTTTTCAAAATGGTTTACTGAATATTCTAAGCCCACTGTTTAGATCTCCCACTCAGAAAAAAAGATTCCTTTCAAAATATTACTGCTAACTGGCAATGCACCTGATTATCCGAGAGCTCTGATGGAGATGTACAACAAGATTAATGTTTTCATGCCTGCATCTGTTCTGGGTCAAAGAGTAATTTTGACTTTCAAGTCTTCTTATTTAAGAAATACATTTTGGGAATTCCCTGGTGGTCAGGACTCCATGCTCTCATTGCCAAGGGTCTGGGTTCAGTCCCTTGTTGGGGAACTAAAATCCCACAAGCCACGCAGTGCAGCAAAAAAAAAAAAAAAAAAAAAAGGAAAGAAAGAAACACATTTTGTAAGGCTATAGATGCCATCGGTAGTGATTCCTCCAATGGATCCTGGCAAAGTAAATTTAAGAACATTCGTGATTCATGGGAAGAGGTCAAAATATAAACATTAACAGGAATTTGGAAGAAGCTGATTCTAACCCTCGTGGACGACTTTTTGAGAGGTTCAAGACTTCAGTGGAAGAAGTAACTGCAGATGTGGTGGAAATAGCAAGAAAACAAGCACTAGAAGTGGAGCCTGAAGATGTGATTGAATCGCTGCAATCTCATGATAAAACTTTAATGGAGGAGTTGTTTCATATGGGTGAGCGAGAAAAGTGGTTTCTTGAGATAGAATCTACTCCTAGTAAAGATGCTATGAAGATTGTTGAAATGAAAACAAAGGATTAAGAATATTTCATAAACTTAGTTGATAAAACAGTGGCAGGGTTTAGAGGATTGACTACAATTTTGAAAGAAGTTCTACTCTTGGTAAAATGCTACCAAAGAGCATGGTATGTTACAGAGAAATTGTGAAAGGAAGTCAATCGATGCCACAAACTTCATTGTTGTCTTATTTTAAGAAATTGCCACAGCCACCCCAGTCACCTTCAGCAACCACCATGCTGATCAGTCAGCAGCCATCAACAGTGAGGCAAGACCCTCCACCAGCACAAAGATTACAACTAACTTGCTGAAGGCGCAGATGATGGTTAGCAATTTTTAGCAAGAAACTACATTTAAATTAAAGTATATACATTATTTTTTAGACATAATTCTATTACACATTTAATATACTACAGTACAATGTGAATGTAATTTTATATGCACAGGAAAACCAAAAACTTCATGTGACTCTCCTGCGTTGTCTGCTTTATTGTTGTGGCCTGGAACTGAACCTACAATATCTCCACAGTATGCTTGTATTCAGACACAAAGACCTATGTTGAGGCATATGAATGTTCCAAAGGGTGGACAGACATACTAACAGATGGCTGTTCTGATACATGGATGATCAGACAGAAGGACAAACCTCAGATGACTGGATGTTTGGACAGATGGACAGAAGATGTTCTGCCAGATAGATGTTCTGCCAGAAAGGCAAAATTAGAACTATTTACAGAGAATCTGTTGATGAGAATTACCTAAAGATTAGCCAAAAAGATACTCCATAACAAAATATATAAAGAAGGAACCACAATGAGATGGGCAGGAGGGGTGGAGACAAGGTATGGTCAAGATCCACAACCAACAAACTGGAAGATAATCATAATTGCAGAGGGTCTCTCAAAGGAGTGAGGGGTCCAAGCCCCACATTAGGCTCTTTAGCCTAGGGGTCCTACACCAGGATGATGAGCCCCCAGAATGCCTGACATGGAAGGCCAGTGGGGCTTGTGTAAGGAAGAGTTGGAGGGCTGTAGGAAACAGAGACTCTGTTCTTATACAGCACATGAAAAATCTCACATGATTCAAGACCCAGTGTGGGGGCAGTAATTTGAAAGGAGATTGTGTTAAATCCACTTGTTGATCTTTGAGAGCCTCCTGGAGAGGCAAGAGGCAACTGGGACTCCCTCGGGGGACACAGACACAGGTGAGAGCCATTTATGGAAGCTCGTTCTACCATGAGGACACTGGTGCAGGCAAGCCCCATTTGGAGTCCTCCCTCAGGCCTATTAGTGCAGGGAGCTTACCTGTCCACCAACTGGGTCCCCAGGACTCCCCAGGCTCAGAATTCAGCCATGAGGGACACAGCCCTGCTCACCAGTGGGCCAGCACCAGTCCTGGGCCTTGTCCCCCAAGGCTCACAGCCAGCTGCTGGGACCCAGCCCCATCAACCAGTGGGTCACCACAGCTCCAGGTCCCCCAGGCCATGCAGCCAGCCACACTGAACTGATGCCACCCATCAGCAAGCCAGCAGCCTCCACACAAAGCAGGGCCTAATAGCCAAGTAAGCCCAGGGGCTAGCCCTGCCTACAAGCATGCCCACAGTAGTCAGCCCCATTACAATAGAAGGGCCCATGCAGCCCACATAGGGGGCACCCCTAGAGCATATAGCTCTGATGTCCAGAAGGGAGGGTGCTGCTGGACCCCATAGGACATCTCCTAAATAAGGTCACTTCTTCAAGATTGGGAAACATAACTGAACTGCCTAATACACAGAAATAAACACAGAGAATTAGGCAAAATGAGGAGACAGAGAAATGTGTTGTAAACAAAGGAACAAGACTAAACTCCAGAAGAAGAACTAAGTGAGGTGGAGATAAGCCATCTACCCAATAAAGAGTTCAAGGAAATAATCATAAAGATGCTCAGTGAACTTAGGAGAAGAATGGTGAAAATTCTCACACAGTGAGAATTTAACAAAGAGTTAGAAAATATAAAGAAGAACCAAATGGAGCAGAATAATACAATAATCAATAAAAAAATATGCTAGAAGGAAGCAACAATAGATTAGATGATACAGAAGAATGGAGCAGTGAACTGGAAGTCAGAATAGTGGAAATCACCCAAGCTGAACAGAAAAAAAGAATTAAAAGAAATGAGGATAGTTTAAGAGACCTCTGAAACAATGTCACATGTACTAACATTCACATGATAGGGGTCTTAGAAGGAGAAGAGAGAGAGAAAGGAACTGATAACATATTTGAAGACAAAATAGCTGAAAACTTCCCTAACCTTGGAAAGACAACAGACATCCAGGTCCAAGAAGCACAGAGTTGCAAACAAGATGAACCCAAAGAGAGCCACACCAAGATACACTGTAATTAACATGGCAAAAATTAAAGATGAAGAGAGAATCAAGAAAATCAACTAGTTATCTACAAGGGAACTCCTGTAAGACCACAAGCTGACTTTTCAGCAGAAACTTTGCAGGGCAGAAAGGAGTGGCATGATATATTTAAGGTGATGAAAGGAAAAAACCTGTAACCAAGAATACTCTATTTGGCAAGGCTATCATTTAGATTTGAAGGAAAGATAAAGCATATTACAGATAAGCAAAAGCTAAAAGAATTCAGCACCACTAAACTGATTGATAAGAATTGTTAAAGGGATTTCTCTAAGTGGAAAAGTAAAGACCACAACTAGAAATATTAAAATTATAAAAGGAAAAACCTCATTGGTAAAGGCAATATACAGTAAAGGTGTAGATCAACCACTTATAAAGCTAGTAGAAAGGTTAAAAGACAAAAGTAGTAAAATCATCTATACCCATAATAAGTAGTTAAGGGATACACACAAAAAAATGATGTAAAATATGATGTAGAAAACAGTACATATGGATGAGGGGAGTAAAAATTCAGCATTGTTAAGTGTGTTCAAATTTAAGAGATTTTAAGCTTAAAATAATCATATATATACATATATATATATATTAATTTGAAAGGAGATTGTGTTAAATCCACTTGTTGATCTTTGAGAGCCTCCTGGAGAGGCAAGAGGCAACTGGGACTCCCTCGGGGGACACAGACACAGGTGAGAGCCATTTATGGAAGCTCGTTCTACCATGAGGACACTGGTGCAGGCAAGCCCCATTTGGAGTCCTCCCTCAGGCCTATTAGTGCAGGGAGCTTACCTGTCCACCAACTGGGTCCCCAGGACTCCCCAGGCTCAGAATTCAGCCATGAGGGACACAGCCCTGCTCACCAGTGGGCCAGCACCAGTCCTGGGCCTTGTCCCCCAAGGCTCACAGCCAGCTGCTGGGACCCAGCCCCATCAACCAGTGGGTCACCACAGCTCCAGGTCCCCCAGGCCATGCAGCCAGCCACACTGAACTGATGCCACCCATCAGCAAGCCAGCAGCCTCCACACAAAGCAGGGCCTAATAGCCAAGTAAGCCCAGGGGCTAGCCCTGCCTACAAGCATGCCCACAGTAGTCAGCCCCATTACAATAGAAGGGCCCATGCAGCCCACATAGGGGGCACCCCTAGAGCATATAGCTCTGATGTCCAGAAGGGAGGGTGCTGCTGGACCCCATAGGACATCTCCTAAATAAGGTCACTTCTTCAAGATTGGGAAACATAACTGAACTGCCTAATACACAGAAATAAACACAGAGAATTAGGCAAAATGAGGAGACAGAGAAATGTGTTGTAAACAAAGGAACAAGACTAAACTCCAGAAGAAGAACTAAGTGAGGTGGAGATAAGCCATCTACCCAATAAAGAGTTCAAGGAAATAATCATAAAGATGCTCAGTGAACTTAGGAGAAGAATGGTGAAAATTCTCACACAGTGAGAATTTAACAAAGAGTTAGAAAATATAAAGAAGAACCAAATGGAGCAGAATAATACAATAATCAATAAAAAAATATGCTAGAAGGAAGCAACAATAGATTAGATGATACAGAAGAATGGAGCAGTGAACTGGAAGTCAGAATAGTGGAAATCACCCAAGCTGAACAGAAAAAAAGAATTAAAAGAAATGAGGATAGTTTAAGAGACCTCTGAAACAATGTCACATGTACTAACATTCACATGATAGGGGTCTTAGAAGGAGAAGAGAGAGAGAAAGGAACTGATAACATATTTGAAGACAAAATAGCTGAAAACTTCCCTAACCTTGGAAAGACAACAGACATCCAGGTCCAAGAAGCACAGAGTTGCAAACAAGATGAACCCAAAGAGAGCCACACCAAGATACACTGTAATTAACATGGCAAAAATTAAAGATGAAGAGAGAATCAAGAAAATCAACTAGTTATCTACAAGGGAACTCCTGTAAGACCACAAGCTGACTTTTCAGCAGAAACTTTGCAGGGCAGAAAGGAGTGGCATGATATATTTAAGGTGATGAAAGGAAAAAACCTGTAACCAAGAATACTCTATTTGGCAAGGCTATCATTTAGATTTGAAGGAAAGATAAAGCATATTACAGATAAGCAAAAGCTAAAAGAATTCAGCACCACTAAACTGATTGATAAGAATTGTTAAAGGGATTTCTCTAAGTGGAAAAGTAAAGACCACAACTAGAAATATTAAAATTATAAAAGGAAAAACCTCATTGGTAAAGGCAATATACAGTAAAGGTGTAGATCAACCACTTATAAAGCTAGTAGAAAGGTTAAAAGACAAAAGTAGTAAAATCATCTATACCCATAATAAGTAGTTAAGGGATACACACAAAAAAATGATGTAAAATATGATGTAGAAAACAGTACATATGGATGAGGGGAGTAAAAATTCAGCATTGTTAAGTGTGTTCAAATTTAAGAGATTTTAAGCTTAAAATAATCATATATATACATATATATATATATATATATATATATATAACCAAGAATCTATAATAGATACACACACACAGAAGAGAAAGGAATCCAAACATAACACCAAAGATAGTCATCAAATCACAAGGGAAGTGAGGAAAAGAAGAAATAAATGAAAAAGAACTACAAAACAACCCCCAAACAATTAAAATGGCAATAAGTATATACCTATCAATAATTACTTTAAATGTAAATGAAATTTTTGCTCCAATCAAAAGACACAGAGCAGCTTGAATGGATAAAAAACAAGACCCATAAATATGCTTCCTACAAGACATTGACTTCAGATCTAAAGTCACACATAGACTAAAAGTGAGAGGATGGAAAAGAGTATTCCTTGCAAATGGAAATGAAAAGAAAGCTGTTGTAGCAATACTTATATAATAAAAATAGAGTTTAGAACAAAGACTGTAATCAGAGACAAAGAAATTATAAAGATCAGAGCAGAAATAAATGAAATAGAGACTAAAAAACCAGAACAAAACAAAACAGAAGATCAATGAAATGAGAGCTGGTTCTTCAAAAAATAAGCAAAATTGATAAACCTTTAGCCAGACTCATCAAGAAAAAAAGAGAGAGGACTCAAATTAATAAAATCAGAAATAGAAAAGAAGTTAAAACTGAAACCACAGAAATATGAAGGATCATAATTAACTGCTATGAAAAACTATATGCCAATAAAATGGAAAACCTAGAAGAAATGGACAAATTACCAAAATGTACAATCTGAAACAGAAAGAAATAGAAAATGTGAACAGACAAATTACCAGTAATCAAATTGAATAAATAAAGAAAAAATTAAAAAACTCCCAACAGGGACTTCCCTGGTGGTGCAGTGGTTAAGAATCCACCTGCCATTGCAGGGGACACAGGTTTGAGCCCTGGTCCAGGAAGATCCCACATGCCGCAGGGCAACTAAACCCGTGTTCCACAACTACTGAGCCTATGCTCTAGAGCCCGGGACCCACAACTACTGAGCCCACGTACCACAACTGCTGAAGCCCATGTGCCTAGAGCCCATGCTCTGCAACAAGAGAAGCCACTGCAATGAGAAGCCCATGCACTGCAATGAAGAGTAGCTCCTGCTCATCACAACTAGAGAAAGCCCGCATGAACCAACGAAGACCCAACACACCAAAAATAAATAAATAATTTTATTAAAAAAAAAAAACTCCCAACGAACAAAATTCTAGGACCAGACGGCTTCACAGGTGAATTCTATGAACTATTTAGAGAAGAGTTAACACCAATCTTTCTCAAACTATTCCAAAAAACTACAGAGAAAGGAATTCTTCCAAACCTGTTCTATGAGGCCAGCATCACCCTGATACCAAAACAAAAAAAGGTATCACACACAAAACAGAAAATTAGAGGCCAGTATCACTGATAAACATAGATGCAAAAATACTCAAAAAATATTAGCAAACTGAATCCAACAATACATCAGATGGATTATACGCCATAATCAAGTGGGATTTATCCCAGGGATACAAGGATTTTTCAACATCCACAAATCAATGTGATGTACCACATTAACAAACTGAAGAATAAAGAACTCGTGATCATCTCAATAGATGCAGGTATAGCTTTTGACAAAATTCAAAATCTGTATATTATAAAAATTCCCCTCAAAGTGGGTATAGAGGGAACATAATTCAACATAATAAAGGCCACACTTAAAAATTATGTATTATATAACATAATACTCAATGGTGAAAAACTGGAAGCATTTCATCTAAGGTCAGGAACAAGACAAGGATGTCCACTCACACCACCTTTATTCAACATAGTTTTGGAAGTCCTAGCCACAGCAATCAGAAAAGAAAAAGAAATAAAAGGAATACAAAAGGGAAAGGAAGAAGTAAAACTGTCACTGTTTGCAGATGACATGATACTAAACATAGAAAATCCTAAAGAAGGCAGCAGAAAACTACTAGAGCTCATCAATGAATTCGGTAAAGTTGTAGGATACAAAATTAACATACAGAAATCTCTTGCATTCTTATCCACTAACAATGAAAGATCAGAAAGAGAAATTAAAGAAACAATCCTATTTACCATTGCATCAAAAAGAATAAAATACCTAGGAATAAACCTACCTCAGGAGGCAAAATACCTGCACTCAGAAAACTATAGGATGAAAGGAATCAAAGATGACACAAACAGATGGAGAGATATATCATGTTTTTGGATTGCAAGAATCAACATTGTAAAAATGACTATACTACCCAACGCAATCTACAGATTCAATGCAATACCTATCAAATTATTAATGGCATTTTTTACAGAATTAGAACAAAAAGTTTTACAATTTTTAATGGAAACACAAAAGACCTTGAATAGCCAAAGCAATCTTGAGAAAGAAAAACAGAGCTGGAGGAATCAGGCTCCCTGACTTCAGACTATACTACAAAGCTACAGTAATCAAGAGAGTATGGTACTGGCACAAAAACAGAAATATAGATCAATGGAACAGGATAGAAAGCCCAGAGATAAACTCACACACATATGGTCACCTTATCTTTGATAAAGGAGTCAAGAATATACAACGGAGAAAAGACTGCCTCTTCAATAAGTGGTGCTGGGAAAACTGGACAGCTACATGTAAAAGAATGGAATTAGAACATTTTCTCACACCATACACAGAAATAAACTCAAAATGGATCAGAGACCTAAATGTAAGGCTATAAAACTCTTAGAGGAAAACATAAGCAGAACACTCTCTGACATAAATTGCAGCAATATCTTTCTTGATCCACCTCCTAGAGTAGTGAAAATAAAAACAAAAATAAACAAATGGGACCTAATTAAACTTAAAAGCTTTAGCACAGCAAAGGAAACCATAAACAAAATGAAAAGATAACCCACAGAATGGGAGAAAATATTTGCTAATAAGTGACTGACAAGGGATTAATCTCCAAAATATACAAACAGCTCATGCAGGTCTATGTCAAGAAAACAAACAACCCAATCAAAAAATGGGCAGGGGCTTCCCTGGTGGTGCAGTGGTTGAGAGTCCGTCAAAAAAAAAAAAAAAAAAGTGCAGAAGATGTAAATAGACATTTCTCCAAAGAAGACATACAGATGGCCAAAAACCACATGAAAAGATGTTCAACATCACTAATTATAAGAGAAATGCAAGTCAAAACTACAATGAGGAACTAATGAGAACCTGCAGTAAAGCACAGGGAACTCTACACTTCTACTGTGTACGGTGAAACTAACACAACATTGTAAAACAACTATACCCCAATTAAAAAAAAAAAGCTACAATGAGGTGTCATCTCACACCAGTCAGAATGGCCATCAAAAAATCTACAAACAACAAATGCTGGAGAGGGTGTGGAGAAAAGGGAACCCTCCTACACTGTTGGTGGGAATGTAAAGTGGTACAACCATTATGGAGAACAGTATGGAGGTTCCTTAAAAAACTAAATATAGAACTACCATATGATCCAGCAATCCCACCCCTGGGTATATATCTGGAGAAAACCATAATTTGAAATGTTACATGCACCCCAATATTCATTGTAGCACTACTTACAATAGCCAGAACATGGAAGCAATCTAAATGTCCATTGACAGAGGAGTGCATAAGAAGATAGAGTATACATATACAATGGAATATTACTCAGCCATAAAAAAGAATGAAATAATGTCTTTTGCAGCAACATGGATGGACTTAGAGATTGTCATACTGAGTGAAGTAAGTCAGAGAGAGAAAGACAAATATCATATGATAGTGCTTATATGTTGAATCTAAAAAATGGTACAAAGGAACTTATTTACAAAACAGAAATAGAGTCACAGATGTAGAAAACAAACTTATGGTTACCAAGGGGCAATGGGGGACGGGACAAATTGGGAAATTGGGATTGACATATACATACTACTATATATAAAATAGATAACTAATAAGGACCTACTATATAGCACAGAGAACTCTACTCAGTACTCTGTTATGACCTATATGGGAAAAGAATCTAAAAAAGAGCAGATATATGTATAACTGATTCACTTTGCTGTACAGCAGAAACTAACACATTTTACATCAGCTATACTCCAATAAAAATTTTAAAGACAAACAAATTGACAAAAAAAAAGTTTCTTGTTGGAGAACATTCCAAGGACAGGTGATATTATATGCATAGGTCCTGAAGTGGTATGAAGATGATCTGTTCAATGTATAGAAAGAAACCTAGAGGCAAAGGGCAATGAGGATTTAAAAAATATTATAGTTATGTCTTATTTTTCCCTGAATTCTGTTTAAAAAAATGGACAAATAAATTCTTTCCCCAAGTTCAATGGTTGTTTTGGGGGTTCACCATATATAAAGGTTCATGATGACAACCTTCTTCCTCTGAGCTATTATACATGAATTTTTAAAAAAATAATTAAAATTGACAGCATTTGTCTCAAAAGTAAATTACTTCAGTTCCAACAATAACAAGAATAAATTAATCAATAGAAGCATATCCAGAGAAGACACTGATGACCAAATTAGACAAGAGCCTTATATATCAGTTATAAATATACTATTTCCTTTGTACAGGATAGAGGAAATTATGAGCGTAGGTCAGGTGCTCCTGAGACACATCCTAAAATCTAGGGCATCTTGACTCCCCTGACTGGTTTCTGGGGGAATGTGGGGTAAGAGGTGCCCTTGACTTCTGGGTCATCATGCCAACAGGGCATCATGGTATTCCACTGAGGCTCCTGGAGACTTCCATGCCCTCAAACAGTGTGAAGTTGTTGCTAGCATCCTGTGGCAGATGGGGAACAGGGAGAGAGGGGATGAGGGTTAGGGTCATTCCATCCCAGGAAGCTCCCTGCCCATAGATGAAAACCCCAGTGGCAGCCCCCAGAGCCCTTGGTGAGCCTGGGTCTGCTTCTTCTGTCTGCTCTCTGGAGGAGAGCCACTGAAGGTCTTGGCATCCTTGGGGGATCTGGAGCTCTTGGGCATCTTCCTCAGGGCACAATGGCTCCCTTCAGCACCAAGAGTTAGCCCCATGGGGAAGGGCCACTGAGCCCAGGTTGGAGTGCTACAACCACATCCTGGTATGCCAGTGACTACACCTTCCTAAGTGGCCTATCAACGTGTCCTTGGCACACACCCAAGGGACCTGGCAGAGCCCCACCAATCACCTGGGATTTCCCAAACAAGCCCAAAGGTCTCGACCTCCTCGAAGGATTTTTCACCTACAGGACTAGGGAATGGAACCCTATAGTTGGCCACACATTCAAGTGAAGTTCTCACAAAGCTCATAATCTCCCCTGGAAAGCAATATTGGACAAGTGATGCAATTCTCATATATTTTTTGCCTTATATTCTTTATTGTTAGAAAAGCGAAAATAAAGTGACATGTTTGTGTGTGTGCATGTGTGTGTGTGTGTGTGTGTGTGAATGACAGTAAAAGTTGTTTAAGAGGAAGACTTGTGAAAGTGGGATCGACAGAGAAGTGCTTTCTTTTTGACAAATACCTCCTAGGACATGTGCAGAAAGCAATGAAAGAGACACAGAGATAATAACATGTACCTATGTTATGATGGTCAAAGAAACTGTGAAGGAAGAAGCACCTGCTGCAACTTTGCCAGGAGGGACAGGAGGCCCAGTAATGTTCAATCAAAGGATGATGATGCCTGTAAAAATTAATAAACAGGGGAATTCCCTAATGGTCCAGTGGTAAAGAAATTGCCTTGCAATGCAGGGGATGCGGGTTTGATCCCTGGTTGAGGAACTGGGATCCCAGATGCTGCGTGGCAACTAAGCCCGCATGCCACAACTTCTGAACTCATGCACCTCAACAAGGGCCAGCATGCCGCAAACTACGGAGACCACATTCCCTGGAGCCCATGCACAACTAGAGAGAGAAAACCCGCACACCAAAACTAGAGAGAAACCCGCGCACCACAACGAAGAGCCCGCACACTGCAACGAAAGATCCCGCGTGCCCCAAGCAAAGATCCCACATGTCGCAACTAAGACCCGACGTAGCCAAAAAAAAAAAAAAATCTTAAAAAAAATTAATAAACAGAAACCTCAACTAAAATAGAGCCAGGAGGCCAGAAGGGGGAGCTCTCACACTCTACAACCATAGTGGAACCCCAAAGGAAGACTTCCTCCTCTTGTCTGGCAAGAGCTCAGCCAACGAACGATTGTCACAATTCAGTCAATGAGAAGCCACTATACTCTTAATTCTCAATTCCTCCAAGGAACTCTTTGTTTACTAAAACCCTCCCAACTTCCTTTTCCCCTCTCTCCTTATGTGAAAGACTTGCATGTGGCTTGCCATGGTTGCAGACACCAAATTGCAGTTCTTTGATGATCATGAGTAAACCCATTTTTGCTGGAGAAATAACTTGCAGTCTATTTAAGGTCAGTATTTTTGGCCCACACAGGGACCCAGAGAAGACCCCCAACAACTGGAAGGTGGGCAAGCAAACAAGTGTGATACCAACACTAACCTCATTGATGCTTGCTGGGACTCTGGGGTTTGAGAGTAAGTCTTTCTCCTGGATCTGAGCTTCTGCCCTCTTTGCTTTGAGGATCTCCAGGTTTTATTCAGGATCTATATTAAGGCTTTGTCCTTTCTGATTAAAGCCTTGTTTATTTGGCACATTGACCCGGCTCTTGAAATCAGGCTGCTCCAACTGGAATGCCTGTGCCTTCAGCCTGATTCCCATTGGTACAGGGGCTCTTCTGTTGGATCTATGCTGTTAAGCATTTGGCCTGAGTCTTTCAGAACTAGGCCGTGCCCTTGGAACTGGCTGGTGTTAGGCCTGCAGGCTATTTGAGCTGTTAGGGTTTTTTGTAATTTATCCTTCTATTCTAGAGAAAGACCTCTGGGAAATAGGATCCCAGTTATCTAAACATTTTGAAGGAGCATTCCCCCCAACCCCTCAACCACAGGGACCCTGGCTGATTTTATGTTTAAAATCTGTGGTCCTTCCTCATGTGCATTTCTATGTGGACCTGAGGCAGGAGATAGATGAGCCCCAGGCCAGACATTTACAACTAGCCTCCTGTACATATTTCTTGAGGCAGGGTATAGATGGGCTCCAGATTAGACATTTACAGCAGCCTCCTGTTTATACTTCAAGATAGAAATAACAACAGGAATAGGCTAAGCACTGCCTGGGCAAAAGGTCAAGAGGTCACATATTTCTCATCCTTGGGATTAGGGAGATCTTGACCGCACATGCGCAGATAGGATCCTTGGGGGTCAAAAAGGGAGGGGACACCAGACTATACTAAGTTTTACTAACATCCCAAAGGTCCTTGTGCTAAAATCCATCTTGGCTAAAGTATGTGTGTGCACATAGGGGCGGGCCCTGAGTCAAAGGACAAAGCAGGATGACTGGCCAGAGAAAAACAAAGGCCTGGAAGACTGCCCCCTTAAAAATGATTTAAACTTCCCAGAGGCATGACTTTTCTCTGAAATCAACCTTGCCTCTGTCGGCATGTACTCTGCTTTTCTAATATACGCCTACTTTCCTCTCTACCTTCTGCCTCCTTGTCAAAATTTTTTCAAGGCAGACAAGAAATGGGGCTCAGAATTTATCCGCTGGCCCTCATGGTCTAGTGGTTAAGATTTGGCACTCTCACCGCTGCAATCAGGTTTCAATCATGGTCTTGCTTCCAGCTGCTACTCACTGCACTCTGAAATTAGACTAACCTAACCAAAGGCAGTTACGGGAAACCTTTGAAATCCTCAAACTTACCTTTCTTAAAACCCAATTGGACAACCTTACCTATAAAACTTCTAAAACGGAACAAAACACTTATTTTTATTGGTATTTTGAGGTTTCCAAATGTTGTCAGGAGCCTAAAATTGCCTCTCTGCAAAATAAGATTTTAAGATTAATTGAGGCAAACAAATGATTAAAGAAGGATAAAATAGCTTCTGAAGCCTCACATTCTTCTTCTGCAGCCTCTTTGTCTCAGGCTCTGCCTTTAGCACCATCTTGTTCCCTTCCTCTGGGACCCTGTGCTCAGGCCCTGCCTTCAGGGCCATCTTTTTCCTTCCCCTTTATACTGCCTATTCCTCCTCTGTACCCTCAGTTCCTCCACACTAATTCTCTCACTGAACTTCCCTTTCCCCCTGAAAATCTCCTCACCCCATTTTCCTCTGAACCTATCAGAACCTGTCCCTTTAGAATTTAGCTTTCTGAGGATCCAGAGGTTAAACCCTTAATTTTAAATATTCCTTGGGCTAAAACTGAACTGCGAGCCATAGTTAAAGAGTTTCCCAAAGATCCTCACAGATTTGCTGAGGAATTTAATACAACAATCTTACCAATCTTGTTCTCTGACTTACATCAGCTAGGTCATATGCTTGTTGGTGAAGGCCACGCCCAGCATTGGATGAAAATTGCTGACAGGGAAAGTCCTGAAAGGTCTCTAGAATTACAACAAGGAAAGCAACCTGCTAACTTATATGGTCAAGCCAAGGCAATTGCTAGGTGACTTCATCGGGCAATTTCTAGGGCTTTTCCAAAGCCTATTGATTGGAATAAAATTCAGGCTTACACACAAAAAGCTGATGAATCTGTTCATAGCTATTACAATCAACTTCAGATTATTTTAAAGAAAATTCTGGTCTTCCTTCAGATGTTGATCCCACCCAGGTAGATTTAACTCTGTTTATTAATGGTCTGAACCAGGGTCTTTCCTTTCTAGTAAAAAAGAACAGGATGGAATGGGAAATGATGTCCACTCCAGATTTAGTTAATCTTACAAACCAGCTCTCTCACACTCTAGATGAGTCACCTAAAAGGAAAACTGCCAAAATTCTTAATCTTAAACTTCAGCAAATAAAGTTCCCTAAATGAAACAAAAACCTCCTAGTTTCTGCTATTAGAGCAAAGAGCCAGGGCATTGGAAAAGAGATTGTTACAGATTCAAGCCCTTCAGTCACCATCAGCCCTCTAACCAGGCTTTCCAACTTCCTCCCAATTCCCAGTAGTGGGGCTCCAAGGAACTACAGGGACTCTTCCCAATTCTCCCTCTTAATCAGCTTGGAGAAACATTCCTTCAGACTTGGGATGGATCTCTTCTCATCCTAACTGACACTGCAGCCACAGTCTCGGTGCTCAACCCCACTACTATAAAGCAGCCCCTGCCTCGGAGTACTAATACAGTTCCAATAGTGGGGATCTCTAATGAACCTCAAGAGGTTCCTGCCTGTGAACTGATGTCCTTTTGTTTAGGCCCTTTGAGAAACACATACTCTTTTTTCCTTAGTTCCTCTGCCGCTATCCATTTATATTAGGCTGAGACTTCTTACAGAAGCATCATGCTAAAATTTCTTTCCCTTGAAAGGGGAAAATAATTTTGGAATTAAACAGTAGTTATCAAAGCAGCCAACCAGATGAATTAAATGACTTTGACATCTTTTATCAGCTCTGTCTCTGAGCTGATTCTGGAAACACTGATCATTTGTCCCTATTGAATCAACAACCACCCCCCTTATAGGCAAAATCTCCAACTGATATTGGCAAAATTCACAGTGCATCAATTCAAATAGATCCCTCAAAACCTCTCCCAGAATTAATCAATATCCTATAAGTAAAGAGGCCTTTAATGGCATAATGCCCATAATAGGACATTACAAGTCTCAAAGACTCATTATTTCTTGTAACAGTTCCTGCAATACCCTTATTTTACTAATGAAGAAACCCAAGGGCTGAGGGTGGAGGTTTGTTCAGGACCTCAGAGCAATAAACAACATTGTCATCCCTCCACACCCTGTTGTTCCTAATCCTCATACTTTACTGACATCCATTCCCACTGGATGTAAATTTTTTACTGTAATTTGATTTATGCAGTACATTCTTTAATATTCCAGTTGATGAAGATGGACTATTGTCTATCGTTTTTGCCTTCACTTGGAAGAAAAACAATTCACCGCGACAGTAATGCCTCAGGGTTTTACTGAGTTCTTATTTCTCAAAAATTCTCAAGGCTGATCTGGATAATGTAAAGTTCCCAGAAGTTCTATTTTGTTGCAACATGTGGACAATTTGCTTCTTTGCTTTCCTCAGACCTCTTCACAGGAAGACAGCACCCACTTCCTAAAGCTTTTAGCCTTAAAGGGACACAAGGTTGCCAAGGAAAAATTGCCATTTGCCCAAACCCAGGTTTGATATTTGATATTTAGGGCATCTGATATCAGAACAAGAGCTATACCTAGTTCCAGATAGGCTTCATAGTGTCCTGAGTTTCCCCAAACCCCAATCTAAGCATTGACTGCAAGGTTTTCTCAGGCTAGTCAGTTATTGCTGAAAGTGTATTCCAAATTTCTCTATTTTTTAAATTTAATTTCATTTATTTATTTTATACAGCAGGTTCTTATTAGTCAAATTTCTCTCTTATAGCCAAACCTCTGTATGTTTTACTCAACAACAACTCTGACCCAGTTTTATGGGAAGAGCCAAACAGCATAAACTTTCAGGCCTTAAATGAGAGCTCGATAAACCCACCTGCCCTTGGGAATCCCAGTTATCAGATCCTCTTTTTCTTTTTTGTATATGAAAAGGAAGGGAATGCCCTTGGGATACTCACCCCAAAACACAGGGACTACCATTGACCCATAGGGTATTACAGCCAGCAGGTGGACCCTGTGGCACACCTTAGAACCATTAGAGCCACTGTCCTTTTGGTTGAGGCCACCAAGAAAATCATTGTGGGATTCCCTTTAATCATCCTTGTACCTCATGCAGTAGAAGCCCTCCTGAATTCTCATCACACTCAACATTTCTCAAGTTAGCCACCTCACCTCCTATGAAGTCCTTTTGTTAACTGCTCCTCATATAACTCTTTTATGTTGTAATAACCTTATCACTACTACTCTTCCCCTCCATCATCACCAATGAAGTCCCTCACAACTGCTTAACGCTGAAGGATCTCCTCTTTCTCTTTTTTTAGAAATTTATTTTATTTTTGGCTGCATTGGGTCTTCGTTGTTGTGAAAGGACTTTCTCTAGTTGCAGTGAGCGGGGGCTACTCTTTGATGCGGTGCCTGGGCTTATCATTGTGGTGGCTTGTCTTGTGAAGCATGGGCTTTAGGAGCGCAGGCTTCAGTAGTTGTGGCACATGGGCTCAGTAGTTGTGGCTCACTGGCTCTAAAGCACAGGCTCAGTAGTTGTGGCACACAGGCTTAGCTGCTCTGTGGCATGTGGGATCTTCCTGGACCAGGGCTCGAACCCATGTTGCCTGCATTGGCAGGCGGACTCAACCACTGCACCACCAGGGAAGCCCTGAAGAACCTCCTCTTGACTCCACTTGATGATTTGCAGGAAATTCCTTTGGGTAACAGTGGTTTCTCATGGTTCACTGATGGTTCTTATTTAAAAGGTGACAGTGGCAAGTATCGTGCTGGGTATTCTACTGCAACTTCCTTTGAAATTGTTGAGGCAGCGTCTTTACTTATGGGTAATTCAGCCTAATAGGCTTACACAGGCTTGAGCTCTTACACAGGCCTGTACTTTAGCCAAGGGAAAAACTGCCAATACTTATACTGATAGTAGTTATGCTTTTGGTGTAGCTCATGCTTTTGGAATGTTGTAGAAGCAACATGGTTTCTTTACTTCCAGCTGAAATAAAATTTAAAATGGCCCCTATGTTTAGGTGTTACTGGATGCAACACTTTTACCTGCCACTTTAGCCATTAAGATTTCAGGACATTCTAAACTTCTCTCTCTAGAAGCTAAGGGAAATTTATCTTACTGACATTTCCACAAGGAATGCTGCTACTAAAGGGACCAAAACCAGCCAAACCTCTGTCATGGTCCAAAGGGACATTTCCCCAAATGATAACTGAGGAAAACTGGACCAGAGAATTTCAACAATTGGCCTCAGAAAAGGAAAAACAAGATTGGAAATTCAATAATTTTTTTGATAACAAGAGAATGCTCTGGTTTGGACCAAATAACAACCCAGTCTTACTGAAGACTCTAAAATTCCCACCCTGGCTGGACCTGCACATCATCTGGTGACCTGAAAGTAAAGATTTCCCAGAATTGAAGCAGATGATGTCTGAGTTCTACTTCTCTATTTGGGGGACTTGCATGTGACTTGCCATGGTTGCAGACCCTGAATTGTAATTCTCTGCTGAATAAACCTATTTTTTCTGGAGAAATATCTGGCAGTCTATTTGTTTTCAGTCAACACAATTTGGTGACACTTAGTACAACCACTTTTGCACAACCCTCACCACTATGTAGCCCCAGAACATTTTCATCATCCCCCAAAGAAAACCCTGTACCAATTAAGCAGTCACTCCCCATTCATCTGTTCCCCAGCACTGGAAACCACTAATCTACTGTCTCTTGGATTTGCCTATTCTGGATATTTCACATAAATGGAATCATACGTGGTCTTTGTGTCTTGCTTCCTTCACTTAGCATAATGTTTACAAGATTCATCCATGTTGTGGCATGTATCAGCATTTTATTCCTTTTTCTTGCTGAATAATATTTCATTGTATGGATATACTATATCTTGTTTATCCATTCATTGAGTGATGGATACTTGGGTTATTTCCATCTTTTGGCTATTGTGAATAGTGCTTCTATGAACAGTTGTGAACAGGTTTTTGTGTGAACAAATGTTTTCAATTCTCTTGGGTATATACCTAGGAGTTGAATTTCTTGGTTTATGGTAATTCTGTATTTAACACCACCAAACTGTTTCCCACAGCAGCTGCACCATTTAACATTCCCACCATTAATGCCAAAGGGTTCAATTTCTCCACATCCTTACCAACATTTGTTATTAAAAAAAATAGCCATCCTAATGGGTGTGATATGATATCTCGTTGTGGTTTTGACTTGCATTTCTTGCATTATGACTAATGATGACAGACATCTTTTCATTTGGTTATTAGCTATTTGTATATCTTCCTTAGGAAAATGTCTATTCAATTACTTTGCCCCTTTTTAATTGGATTGTGTTTTTTACTTGGATTATGAGTTTAAAAATATTTCAGACATGAGGCTTTTAGAAAATATTTGCAAATATCTTTTTCCATTCTGTGAGTTTTCTTTTAATTCTCTTGATAGTGTCTTTTGATACACAAAAGTTTTAATTTTGATGTTCAATTTATTGAATTTTTGTTTGCTTGTGTTTTGTGTCATATCTATGAAAATGTTGCCTTATTCAACGTCATGCAGAGTTTCACCTATGCTTCCTTCTAAGAATTTTATAGTTTTTAAAATAGTTTTAGCACTTACATTTAGGTTTTGATTCATTTGGAGTTAATTTTTGTATGTGTTGTGAGGTATGGGTCAGATTCATTCTTTTGCATGTGGATATCCAGTAGTCTCAGCACAAGTCATTGAAGAGACTATATTTTCCCCCATTGAATGGTCTTTTTAGTCTTGTCAAAAATCAATTGGCCATAGATATGTAGGCTCTCAATTTGACTCCACTGAGCTATATGTTTTTCTATATGCCAATACATAACAAATACATAACAAAAACAATACATTGTTTTGATTACTGTAGCTTTGTAGTAAGTTTTGAATCTGGGAAGTGTTCTTCTTCCAAAAGTGTTCTTCTTCTAAATTATTTCCACTATGTGGGATCCCTTGCAATTGCATATGAATTTTAGGATCTGCTTTTCCACTTCTGCAAAAACGCTATTGGAATTTTGATAGTGATTTGCATTGAATTTGTAAATCATTTTGGTAGTATTTTAACTATACTATGTCTTCCAATCCATGAATATCAAATATCTTTCCATTTATTTAGGTCTAGGTCTAGGTCTTCTTTAATATATTTCAACAGTGTTTTGTAGTTTTCAGTGTGCAAGTCTTGGACCTACTTGGTTAAATTTCTCCTTAAGTATGTTGTCATTTTTGATGCTATTATACATGAAATTGCTTTAATTTCCTTTTAAATTTTCTATTACTAGCATATAGAAATAAAACTGATTTTTACATGTTGATCTTATATCCTGAAACACTGCTAAACTCATTTATGAGTTCTAATTGAATTTTGGTAGTTGTTCAGCTTTTCTATATATAAAGTCATGTCATTTGCAAATTGAGAAAATTCTTCCTTTCTAATTGGGATGCCTTTTATTTCTTTTCCTTGCCTAACTGCTCTGACTACAACTTCCAGTACAGTGTTGAATAGAAGTGGCAAAATCAGGCACCCTTGTCTTGCTCCTAATCTTAGGGGGAAAGCTGTCAGTGTTTCACTATTCAATATGATGTTAGCTGTGGATTTTTCATTACTGTACTTTATCATGTTAAGGAAATTCCCTTCTATTCCTGGCTTGTTCAGTAATTTTACATGATTGGATTTTGCATTTTGTGAAATGCTTTTACTGCATCAAGATGGCTGTGTGTGTGTGTGTGTGTGTGTGTGTGTATGTCTTGTCCTCATTCTACTAATGCAATGTATTATATTGATTGCTTTTCTTATGCTGTACACATCTTCAATTTCTGGGATAAATCCCACATGTTCATGGTGCTTTATCCTGCTAGATTTAGTTAACTTGGCTAGGAGTTAGGCAACCATAGGTGCCAGAGACTTCAAATTCCTCTAGTATCCTTGTTTTTGTCTCCACTATTGACAAAACACTAAACACTCCCTAAACACTCCTCCTCAAGGAGAGTCTGTATCTCTCTTTCTGCTGTAATCCAGTGTTGTTGGTGTGTTGGCAAGCTGTGGGGGTGGGGGTGGGAGTAGGGGTTGGGGAGGAGGATTCTATAATCTTCCAATTAAATCTCAGTCTTAGTAGGCCTATGTCTAGAGCAAATGTTTATCCAGTGGTATAGCTTTTTCCCAAGCTCCTTGTCCTATATTCCCTCCTCTAGTTGCAGCATTTCCAATCTTTTTCCTTGAATCCCCCCCAACCCCATCTCTTCGACTGTTTTCTCCTCCTTAGTGAGACACGAAGGTTAGAGCGGGCTAAAGTGGGAGGAATGTCCTTACCTCAGCTAGCACAAGACTCTGAGAAACTCTTCCCCAGGAGAGTAGGCATTTTTGGTGGAGAAGACTCTGAGTGTATTTCACAATGGTTACCCTTCCTCCACTAGAGCCCTGAGGGAATATTTCTCAGGTCGCCACCACGCAAATCCAACCGGGTTTCTGGATCTAATGACAATGGAAATGTGGGGGACTCTTAAGACTGTGGCCCCCCAGGAGTTTCTCACTCTCAAGACAGTCCACACAACCTTCAGCAATTTATCAAAATGAGCATTTAAATATTTCTACCAGTTTATGGCTCCAGTAATTTCTGTTCCAGGTGAGCAGATCTCAGCTATATCTTTCTGGATATGCCTGTCTCTCCAGATTTCAGTGTTGCAATTTGCCCACCAACCTCAGTTCTCAGGAAGATAAAAGAAAAGTCACTAATTTTCAGCCTGCCCCAATTTTTCTTGTTGTAAGGATACAAGCGATCACTTGCAAGCTGTTTACATGTCATAGCTGAAACAGGAAGTCCAAACAAGTTTTTGAATGCTAGAAAGTTGAAGATTATGAAATGCAAACAAAATCACAAAAATTCTTTAACTGCTCAAATGTTTAAATGCTGAAGTAATGCAAGAGTTTCACAATAAGTACTCCAGTGTCAACAGAAAGAATATCACGTGTTGTCTATGCAGAATTATGCAGAAATGCAGAATATGGGCAAGATAGCCAACACCCTGCATAGAATCCATTACACTTTGATTCAACTTTGAATAAATTGTTTGTACTTTTGCACATCCACCATAATTTGCATTTGTATTATCTCTATGAAAAGCAGTACACTTATTAATTCAATAAGTGAGCAGCAGCCTTCTAAGCAAGCCTTTTTCACGAGAAGAACATACAAGCAAAGGGAATTTTTTTTCAGTATTGTGATTACTTGCATCTTGGGCTGTGTTGTAAAAAGACAAGGCATTTTAGATCTTTAATAATCTCTGTAATAGTAAATAGAGCTATTACATTTTTTATTATTGCAGCATTTTATCCTGGCACTTAAAATTTGTTTGCAATTTTAGAATCAGAAAATACTCCTGGTATGTTTGATCAGTCATTTGTGCTGAAAAGGTTGATAATGATGACACACAATGTGGACAGTCATTAGAACTTCTGCTGTGATTATCTTCATCGAATTTGTTTTAATTAGAAAATTTATTTTATCTGTTTATAGCTGAGATAATCATATATCTCTTAGGTTTAGCTGTTAATAGATACTGGTTTATAAATGACTATCACTTTTTTATATTGAATGAACAGTTTCATGCTGTGGAAAAGGTTTCAAAAGGATTTTTTCCCTCATTTAATAGATAACCAATGTTCTAAAAATTAATCATGAATTTACACTTGCATTTGGGATTCAAATACTAGATGATAGCAAACACCACAGGAATTGAAAATATTGAATTTGATAGTCTCATGGCATCATTATTATGTTTGTCACTCACGAGGCTAAAGTTATAACAGTAAATTGGGGTTGAACTGTAGAAGTTGTTACAAACTAACAATAAATTGAACTTTGATATGTGATGCGGAAAAGGTGAACTTCATGTATGGCTGCAAGCGAGAGCTGTATTTGCAAGGAAGAACCTCCCCAAAGAAAGCCACAGCTGATCTCATACAAGGTTTTGGGAAGCTTGGTTCAAGGATTGGTGGATTTTCAGAAGCAGGAGTGTTTATTGGATTGACAGACTTTCAATTATGTTAGTGTGATCACTGAAATAAGGCTGTTATTGACTGGCATACTTTCAGAAGTATGGTCACTGGAGTGAGGTATCTGCTGACTTGTCTACAGGCATGGGATCGTAACAAATTGGCTTTCAGAAGCTGAAGTCTCTTTAACTTGCTGTCAGAAGCATGGCCACTGTTGATTTTCAGAGCATGTGTACTGATCCAAAGTAATCTCTAATTAATGGTGATTACTTGCTTACAACTTGAGACTTTGACAAAAAGAAATCTTTTCCTTTCTTTAATATGGAAGACTTTCAATTCTCATTTACCTTCTCCTACCCCCACTCCGCCCCCCAACTTTGGTCCTTCCTCAGCCAAAAATATGAGAGAGACTATAAGGGACTGTTTCAGTTTTGTGGAGTTATAATTTTCAGCTAGCATTGCTACCTAAGTAATTTAAGTGCCAATTATTGAAGCAGAAAAATAGCTTCAACTGCTCGATTTTCATTATTGGGTAAAAGCACAACTGATTACAATAAGGGTGACCTGACAACATCAATACAGGATGCAGTTCAAAATCATTCAATACAAGACATATCCAGTATACAGAGGATACCTGGCAACCCTACCTTCGAGTCAGCTTAGCCTTCTCATTCACCAACCTCATCTGTTTGCTTGTGAACACCATGTCTTATTTCTAATACATTATCTTGTCTCCTGTTCATATATGCTGTCCCTGCTTGAGTTTGGACTCTCATTCACCTATCACTTGAATTACCATAGCACAGATTTCTAGGCATCAGTCTATACAGCTTTAATATATACTAAATACACCCTCTACACATCGTTGCCAGAACAATGTTCCTTGCTTAACATTTTTAACTGACTTCATCAATTTCAGGATAAAATCCAAACTTTTCATGGCAAATAGGCCCTTTGTTATCTGGCCTCTGCCTTCTACTCAGACTTTAACACCTGCCATTCTCCTGCTCATTAGTTCTATACTTGAGTTTCCATAAAGGTGTCATGGTATTACTCACCTCTACCTCTCCTATTTGGAATGCTTATCTCATCCTCTGGAGAGTTCTTATTATTCTTTCAAAACCTGGCTCAGGCATCATTGCCTCTGGAAAGCTTTCTCTGATGTCACCAGGTTTCCTTGGTTACATTCAATATCTCCTTCATCATGTCTAAATCTCTACAACATTCTTGCACTGCAACATATTGTCACAACCTATCTATTTGCCTGTTAAAACAACCACACTTACATACAGTGACATAACAATTTGCTTTACTCATCTGATAGTCTCTTAACTCCATCCCTTTTCCTCCATTCATGGTTTCTTGAAGGCCTGTGACTTTTTTCTTAAAATTCCCAGTGTGCAGTATAGTACTTGCCCCAAAGCTGGGACTCAAACAACCAACCAAACTACTGAGTTGTTTATAAATTACTCCTTTTGTTTTCTTAAAACTGTTGGACACTACAGAACACCAAGTAGGAAAAACATACGCTTTATTTCATGAAGTGATTGATGTATCTTTCAATATTTTGGCACATATGCTAGATTCATTAAACTACTTTTGACAGTCCCTTCTGTTGTGAATTTAGAATATATGTTATTAAATATATATGTATAATATATATTAAATATACATTTAATAGCCTTAAACTTGAAAATCACTTATTTTTCCATTTAATATACTTAAGATGACAGCTCACAGTATATAGCATGTATAATTTCATAATAAATGACTTCAGAGCAAAAAAAATAATTCTGAGAACAGAATTAAAAATTGGGTAGAAAATTTTCAATTCACAGCAATTACTAGAAGAACAAAGGAAGAGAACACTTTTATTTCTATTTTTAAATGAAATCCATGCACAAAGTTTGACATCAAGTCAGGAAAAGGACAAACCCCAGAAAGTGAGAGGTAGTTTACAATTCATTTTAATCTTTTATTTGGTCCTTTTCTCTAAAAATGTATAATTTCTTTGACCACACCTTTTATATACTATTACAATGTCAGTTATTTTTTAAGAAGTATTAACAGTTTACAGTTTAACAGGAAATCCAGTGCACACTTCCCTTCATCACCCAGATGTTTATAACAATTACATATAATATGCAGCATATGATGCTGTAGAGAAAACAATTATTTTACAAATGCCCAAAGTCAATGTCTCCAGTCAGGAATTCTTCATTTTAGGTTATTATAAAGTGTCTGATAGGACTAAACAATTTCCAGTTTCCTCATTATCTATTACATAGGTTTGTCCTTGGAATTTATTATTTGATGACTAAATCATAGAATGGCTTTTCATATCTATTACATTTATTACATCACTTTCATGTATTCTGATGAGCTTTGGTTTCAGAATTTCACACATGCAAACCTACTTTCTAGGGGTTCTCTTCAATATGAATTTTATAATGATTAGTAAGAGATGACCTGTGATTGAAAAGTTTCCCACATGTATTACATTCATAGGGTTTCTCTCCAGTATGAATTCTCTGATGGGCAATACGTGATGAGCTCTGTCTAAAAGTTTTCCCACATGTATTACATTTGAAGGGTTTCTCTCCTGTATGAATCCTTCGATGTTGAATAAGAGCTGAACTTTGGCCAAAAGATATCCCACATTCTTCACATCGATATGGTTTCTCTCCTGTGTGAATTCTCTGATGATTACTAAGGGATGAGTTACACCTGAAAGTTTTCCCACACTCATTACATTTATAGGGTCTTTCTCCAGTATGCATTCTCTGATGTTGAATGAGAGCTGAACTTTGTCTGAAGGCTTTCCCACACACTTTACATTTACATGGTTTCTCTCCAGTATGAATTCTTTCATGAATAATAAGTGTTGAGTGGGAACTTAAGGCTTTACCACATTCATTACAATTATAAAACTTCTCACCAGTATGAATTATTCGGTGTCTGTTAAGTCGTGAAATAGAAGTGAAACCTTTTCCACATTCATTACATCTATAAGGCTTTTCTCCAGTGTGAATTCTTTCATGTTGAATAAGAGATGCACTCTGACTGAATGCTCTCCCACATTCACTACATTTAAAAGGTTTCTCTCCTGTGTGAATTCTCTGATGATAACGAAGGGATGAACTAGACTTAAAGGTATTGCCACATTCATTACATAAATAGGACTTCTTTCTGGAATTCATTCTCTGACATCCAGGAAGGGATGTGTTGCAACTAGATGCCTTCCTACCTGGATTATATTTATAGGGGTTTTCTCCAGCATGGATTTTTTGATGTATAAAAAGGCCTGACCTTCTGCTGAAGGATTTACCACATTCCTTACATCTATAGGATTTCTCCACAGTGTGTGTTCTTAGGTGTTTATAAAGAGATGTACTGAGAGTGAAAGCTTTCCCACATTCTTTACATATATAGGGTTTCTCTCCAGTATGAGTTATTTGATGTTGAATAAGAGCTGAACTTTGGTTAAAGGCTTTCGAACAGTCTTTACATTTAAATAATTTCTCTCCACTATGGTTTTTCTCATGTTTACGAAGGGATGAAGTATTAATGAAGGTTTTCTCACACATACTACATTTATAACGTTTCCCGGCTGTGTTGATTTTTTGTTGATTAAGTAAATTGGAATTCTGTTTGAAGGTGTTTCCTTGTATTTCACATTTTGGTGGGGTTTTTTCTCTGGGAACCATCTGTTGCCTAACAAGGACTGACTTTAGGCTGAAGTTTTGGCCAAATTCAGTATTTTTATGTTTTCTTTCTACAGTGAAGATTTTCTTGTGAGTGACTGAAACTATCTGAACACTTTGGTTTTTCTTCTGCTTTTTCTCTAATCTGTCTTCATATTTGCAGGGTTTTTCTGATTTGAAGCCCCAGGGTCCATTCCTTTTGGATCTTTTCATTATCATCTCCTGAAATGAAGAACCTTGTGTTTGAGTTGACTTTGTGGTTTTATAACTGTTCTTCCATCCTGGAAGGGACAGAAAAAACTGGAGATGTTTCGTGTGATACAGCATTTGGTTACTGAGACTAAATGTATAGACTGAATACTGATGGTATTTAAATAAGGTCTTGGGGGACCAGGGGAAGATGGCAGAGGACTAAGACGCAGAGATAACCTTCCTCCCCACAGATACACCAGAAATACATCTACACGTGGAGCAACTCCTACAGAACACCTACTGAATGCTGGCAGACCTCAGACCTCCCAAAAGGCAAGAAACTCCCCCACGTACCTGGGTAGGGCAAAAGAAAAAAAAAAAAACAGAGACAAAAGGATAGGAATGGGACCTGCACCAGTGGGAGAGAGCTGTGAAGGAGGAAAGGTTTCCACACGCTAGGAAGCCCCTTCGCGGCTGGAGACTGCAGGTGGCGGAGGGGGGGAGCTTCGGCGCCACGGAGGAGAGTGCAGCAACAGGGGTGAGAAGGGCAAAGCAGGGATATTCCCGCACAGAGGACTCACCAGCCCGAGAGGCTTGTCTGCTCCCCCGCCGGGGCAGGGCTGTGAGCTGAGGCTCGGGTCTTGGGTGGATCGCAGGGAGAGGACTGGGGTTGGCGGAGTGAACACAGCCTGAAGGGGTTAGTGCACGATGGCTACCCGGGAGGGAGTCCGGGAAAAGGTCTGGAGCTGCAGAAGAGGCAAGAGACTTTTTCTTCCCTCTTTGTTTCCTGGTGCACGAGGAGAGGGGATTAAGAGCACTGCTTAAAGGAGCTCCAGAGACGGGCGCAAGATGCGGCTAAAAGCGCAGACCCCAGAGATGGGCAGGAGACGCTAAGGCTGCTGCTGCCGCCACCAAGAAGCCTGTGGGCAAGCACAGGTCACTATCCACACCTCCCTTCTGGGGAGCCTGTGCAGCCCGCCACTGCAAGGTTCCCGGGATCCAGGGACAACTTCCCCGGGAGAACGCATGGCGAGCCTCAGGCTGGTGCAACATCACGCCGGCCTCTGCCGCCACAGGCTCACCCCGCACTCCGTGCCCCTCGCTCCCCCTGGCCTGAGTGAGCCAGAGCCACCGAATCAGCGGCTCCTTTAACCCCATCCTGTCTGAGCAAAAAACAGACGCCCTCTGGCGACCTACACACAGAGGTGGGGCCAAATCCAAAGCTGAGCCCCTGGGAGCTGTGAGAAAAAAGAAGAGAAAGGGAAATCTCTCCCAGCAGCCTCAGAAGCAGCGGATTACAGCTCCACAATCAACTTGATGCACCCTGTATCTGTGGAATACATGAATAGACAACGAATCATCCCAAATTGAGGAGGTGGACTTTGAGAGCAAGATTTATGATTTTTTCCCCTTTTCCTCTTTTTGTGAGGGTGTATGTGTATGCTTCTGTGTGAGATTTTGACTGTATACCTTTACTTCTACCATTTGTCCCAGGGTTCTATCCGTCTGTTTTTTTCTTTTTTTTTTTAATGATTATTTTTTATTTGAATAACTTTTATTTTATTTTATCTTCTTTCTTTCCTTCCTGCCCTCCTTCAGACAACAAAACATCCCAAATTGAGGAGGTGGACTTTGAGAGCAAGATTTATGATTTTTTCCCCTTTTCCTCTTTTTGTGAGTGTGTATGTGTATGCTTCTGTATGAGATTTTGTCTGTATAGCTTTGCTTCCACCATTTGTCCTAAGGTTCTATCCGTCCATATTTTTTGTTTTTAAAATTTTTTTCTTAATAATTATTTTTTAATTTAATAACTTTATTGTATTTTACTTCATTTTACTTTACCTTCTTTCTTTCTTTTTTCCTTTCTTCCCTCATTCCGTCCTTCCTTCCTCCCTCCCTTTCTTTCCTTCTTTCCTTCTTTTCTTCTTCCTTCTTTCCTTCCTTTCTTTCTTTCTTGCTTCCTTCCTACTTCTACTAATTCTTTCTCTCTACTTTTTCTCCCTTTTATTCTGAGC
>NW_020173241.1:64781-65210 GCF_003031525.2 Neophocaena asiaeorientalis asiaeorientalis | reverse complement strand
GAAGCCTACACAACCCACTGAACCAAACTTAGCCACTGGGGACAGACACCAAAAACAATGGGAACTACGAACCTGCAGCCTGCAAAAAGGAGACTCCAGACACAGTAAGATAAGCAAAATGAGAAGACAGAAAAACACACAAAAGATGAAGGAGCAAGATAAAAACCCACCAACCTAAAAATGAAGAGGAAATAGGCAGTCTACCTAAAAAAGAATTCAGAATAATCATAGGATGATCCAAAATCTTGGAAATAGAATAGACAAAATGCAAGAAACATTTAACAAGGACCTAGAAGAACTAAAAATGAAAGAAACAACAATGAACAACACAGTAAATGAAATGAAAAATACTCTAGATGGGATCAATAGCAGAATAACTGAGGCAGAAGAACGGATAAGTGACCTGGAAGATAAAATAGTGGAAATAAC
>NW_020173241.1:31360-64381 GCF_003031525.2 Neophocaena asiaeorientalis asiaeorientalis | reverse complement strand
ATAGGGAGGGTGGGAGGGAGGGAGGGAGACGCAAGAGGGAAGAGATATGGGAACATATATATATGTATAACTGATTCACTTTGTTATAAACCAGAAACTAACACACCATTGTAAAGCAATTATACCCCAATAAAGATATTAAAAAATAAAAATAAATAAATAAATAAGGTCTTGGTATATGGCCAAAAATAGTAAGAAGAAAAATTCAGGAGATTTAAGTGGTACAGAGAAACAATCAATAGGATTTGAGAACAACAGAGTGGAGAAAAGATTAAACAAACCCATTTAAAGAGGGTGAGTGTAAGAGTGATCAGAAGAATTGGCTAATGGAAAATGGAGAAGAGGGATTCAAAGGGGAGCCATGAACTGGAAAAGGCAGCCTGGGATCAGAGTCCAAAGCCCATGATAGAATCCTAAATTTTCTTCATGACATTTTTCTTCTTTCTGTAATCATTCCTAATCTGGAAAGTCTTCATCCCTTTTCCCTCATGCCAAATTCCTTTGTATCCTTCAGATTCAGTTCAAAAGTTAACTGGGTCCTTTCTTGACTGTGAGTTTCCAGAGTGCATTTCTCTTATTATAGGCACTCACCAGTGTTAAAAAAAAAAAAAATATATATATATTCTATACATGTAATTATGTTTATCTATATCTAAATATTTTTCACTTTCCTTTTCTACTCTAATGTTCTCTGCAAGCAGATTAGCATGCCCTATTAACCTACAGATCCTCCTAATGGCATCTGAATTATACACAAAATGTTTGTTTTGTTAACCTTCCTTAATAACTTACATATACCTAATTTGAACAATGTCAAATAATCTCAATTATTTTTATATTAATTTCATACACACACACACACACACACACACACACACACACACACACAGGATTCAAGCACTTGTATGAGAAGTTGCCTTCCAGGACCATTATACAAGCAATGGGAGGGTTTCAGAGCCAGTTCAAACAGGAAGTAATTACTGAATTAATCTACAGAGGTGCCAACAGGTAGGCATGAAGCCAAAAGTTGCAAGATAAGAAAGCAGCCTTGCTCATGCATCAAGCAGGAGATGCTATGCAAGTGGCATAGAAAAGAGTCAAAGATCAATAAAACAGGAATAAACATAAAAAGGTAAAAAGGGCTAACATGATAAGGTGGTAAAAAACAGAATTAAATTCAATAAATTTTAAAATGGGGTAAGGACACAATTCATTGAATATTAAATTCTGTCAGGGAATATGTATACATATAGTTTGGCATTTTCTCCTGGGCTAGAGTAACCATTTAAAGGGCTCCTTTGCAACTCACTGTATTTTGAGATTCCTATCTGACATTCACTTTCTCACCTGTATACAGATTCTCTCTGCTTGGTGAACATAATATATTCTGCTTTTCTCTTTTCTTCTACAAGTGTTACTTCTCAGTTTCCTTCATGGGTAACTTTTTCTATTTCCACTTTAAAAATTGCTTTCCCTACGGTTTGGGGTTTTTTTCCCCCACTCTACACACCCTCTCTAATTTTTTTTTTTTTTTTTGCGGTACGTGGGCCTCTCACTGTTGTGGTCTCTCCCATTGCGGAGCACAGGCTCCGGACGCGCAGGCTCAGCAGCCATGGCTCACGGGCCCAGCCGCCCCGCGGCATGTGGGATCTTCCTGGACCGGGGCACGAACTCATGTCCCCTGCATCGGCAGGTGGACTCTCAACCACTGCGCCATCAGGGGAGCCCGACCCTCTCTAATTTTATATGCACCCATCTTTACTATTTTTTTTAAGGCACTGATATTTGCCAAACAGAGCAAGTGAGAATAACACTCATTTTAAAATACATATATAGATAAGTATCAATAAATCACTCATTAAATTAGGAACCACATCTTCTGGAAGAGCCCATAATGTGCATTCGTGTAATAGCTCTTTTTCACTTAGCCAATCACAAAACCTATCTGCTGTCTAATCTTTACTATTTGTTGTAACAGAAAGAGGAGTTTTTTATTTTCTGTTCAACACCTTTCAATTTCCTTGTCCATCTAAGTCTTGCTTAAGTGATCCAAATTTCAATAACATTATTTGGGCAGAAGTGTGGGAGGCAGTGGTAAAAATGTTCCCTGTGAACATCAGTCACTGGTTCTAGGTTACTACACGAGCTGGGAAGAAGACAGCAAGATTCCAAAATTTTGGATTGTAGTTTATAAGGCAAAGTTAGAGACCCTGCCTTAGGTCTCTATGTAAAGACTGCAGTTTTACAACCAACAACTTTACTAGAGCCCTGAGCACTGGGCTCGGGTACCTAAATGGTACTCTGTTTCTCATGCTTTACTGTTCCACCGTAGTCTCCTAACTAGTCTCCCCACCTCATATCTTGCTGTCAATTCAGTCTCTACACTGTAGCCACAGTAATCTTTCTAAAATCCACATCTTACCATGTTGCAAACTTCTGTAAGATCCTCCAACTTATCTTCAATGATTTGTATATAAGTAAGGTCCTGAGTACTTAACATGGTCAACAAGGTGTTTCATGATCTGACCTTCATTCACCTCGGTACTCATCTCCCTACCCTGGTTTCTTGCCAGGTATGCTGAACTGCATGCAGTTTCTGGAGCACTACATGTTTTTATCTTATTTCGTTATCTTTGCATATGCTGGAGACATCCTTTCCATTCACAAATATTTATTAACTGCCTACTATGGACTAGGTAATGTTCTAGGGAATGCAGAGAATGTGATATGTAAGACAGAGTTCCGGTCTTTGAGGAGCTTATACCTTGGTTTTGTGTATGTGTATTGTGTGTGTGTGTGTGTGTGTGTGTATGAGGGAGGGATGGACTGACAATAAGTAAACAAACAACCATATGGATGTGTGAAGCAAGAGCTTCCTGGGCAAAGAAAACAGCAAACACGAAAGTGTGGTGACTTCTGAGGAACAGCAAAGAGGCTGTGTGGCTAGAGTGCAGCGAGCAAAAGAGAAAATAGTAAATAACATTGGAGGAATAGGTAGAGGCAAGTCATATAAGGCCTCACAGGTCATGTAAGGACTCTGGAATTTTATTCTAAGTATCATGGGAAGTCACAAGGCAATTACATGCTCACTCAAGTTGGCTACTGTGTAGAGAACAGACTGTTGGGGCACAAGTGGAAGCAGGGAGCAGGGAAGATTAGGAAGCTCCTGTAGTCAAGTAGGTGAGAAATGGGATAGAGGTATATGGTGACTGCATCCTTATCACATACTAACAGAACTGAAATTGCTGGAGGACTGTATGTGGGGTGCTGAGAGGGAATAAAAGAGTTAGGGATCACTCCTAGGTTTCCAGCCTGAAAATGATGAATGCTGGCACAAGCTACTGAGAAGGAGAAGACTAGGAAAAGGGCAAGTCTCAGGGGTTATTCTGTTTCAGATATGTTCGCTATGGCTGAAATGCCTTAAGAGACACTGAAGAAGATACTGAAACATTCAGTTTTATGTATTATTTTGGAGATATTTTTAGATTATTTTGGAAAAGGTTAAAGCTACATTCAGGTGTTTAGGAGTCATCAGTAGGTAAGTTTTATTTAAAGCTGAAGAACTGGGCTTCCCTGGTGGTGCAGTGGTTAAGAATCCGCCTGCCAATGCAGGGGACATGGGTTTGAGTCCTGGTCCAGGAAGATCAACTTAGTTGCTCTAAGGAGCAACTAAGCCCGTGTGCCACAACTACTGAGCCTGCACTCTGGAGCCCGTGACCCACAACTGCTGAGCCTGCACACCTGGAGCCCGTGCTCCGCAACAAGGGAAGCCACCACAATGAGAAGCCTGTGCACCGCAACACAGAACCCCCACTTGCCGCAACTAGAGAAAGCCTGCGTGAAGCAACAAAGACCCAACACAGCCAAAAAAAAAAAAAAAAAACTTAAGAACTGAAAAAGTCACTTAGGCACTGTAATACTAGAGGGCAAGAAAAGGAAGAAAAGCAGAAGAGTATGGTGGTCCAGAAGCCAAAGGAAGAAAGTACTCCAGTGAGGAGGCAATGATCAACTTTGTTAAACAATTTAAGAATTAAAAACTTAACCCTGATTGTGCCAAGATGAAGACTGTCTGGGATTTAATAACTGCTTTTCATGGAATAGTAAGGAAGAAAGCCCCACTGGAGTGCACAGAAGAAACAATGGGAGGTGAGAACATGGAGACATCAAGTATAGAAATGCTTTTGAAAAGTTCTGCTTAAAGGAGAATAAAGAAACAGGACATGGGGAGTTTTCATTTTTTAATGGAAATAATTATAGCTACAAGGGTCCATACCAATACTGTGAAACTCACCTCCACTCTACTTCAAGTGCCAATGCCTTAGTCCAGAACGGGACTAATAACTTAAAACAGTCATGTTTCCCAATGAAGGGGACATGAGTCCTGGATTATGGACATCCTAACTGTTCTTTATGGTCTGCTTAAAGTTTTCTGTAGGTCTAAGATGTCTCCTGAAGTGCAGTTCAACTTTTGCTCTCTCCCAGAATCAAGCCTGGGCCTGAGCTAACTCATGAACAAGGTTACGACTTAGGTCAGAAGTTTAGAGACCAGGTGATCTTGCCAATGACCACCACCCTGACTAGTTCCTGTCATTAGGTCTAGATTCTCCTCCCTTGGTGCTTATGAAACTCTGTGAGTCTCTCTTCAACCTTCTCTCCCTAGATGATTTCATCCACTCCCACACCTCCTATCTGAATGACTATCCTGACCCTCAAAACACTTTACAGAGGTATTTCCAGCTGCCTGCTAGACTCTCCATTTGAGTATTTTTCTTCAAATTCAGCTTGTCCAAATCCGAATCCAGTGCATTCCTTTCAAACTCTTTTTTGTGTTTCCGAGTTCTGAATTATATAACTTCTTCAGCTCCTTTGCCATGAATTCTTAGTTTCATCTCAGAATCTTCTCTCCCCTGCATTCCAAGTCTAGTCAGTCATCAAATTCCCTTGAATCTCTTCACTAAGATGTCTCTAACAACCATCATTAATACATCCAAGTTCAGGATCTCCTTACTCAATAGTGACTATTGCTATTGACCTTCAATTTGATCCTTTGACCCATTTCTCACCTTTCTAGTATTACTTCCCACTGAATTTAACCTTCTTACTGTATAGAACTCCTCTTATTATTTCAAAAAGCATTGACTGCTCCTTATTTAATTCATTCATCAAATACTTAAAAAGCACCTACAATATGTCAGCCTCTATCCTAGGCATGTGATCCACAAAACATTCCAGATCTGGTAATGAAAAGAAACAGTTAACTTCTTTAAGGAGCTCCCAGTTTGGCATTAGAGACAAAAAAGGAGAAGTGTGGTAATTTATACAACAAAAACACAAGACAGAAATGGATGAAAATGTGAGCTTACAACAACATCCAAACTACCCTCAGATAGTAGCAAGTGCAAGCTGGGAAGGCGTACAAGTGGTGACCAGAATTTGCGGGAAGGAATGTCTAAAATGGGATTTTAAAGGATTAGCCATAGATTAGATGGAGGGATAGTATGAGGGCTAAAGGCAGCATCAAAATCTTTGAACCCAAGCCAACTTTCCAGACCTATATCCTTCCCACCTTATCCTACAGGTGGTCAGATTCAAAATTATTCCTATAAAAATGTCACATACATTTGCAGTCTCATAAGGTTTTCTAGAGTCAGAGAATTGAGGGAGCTATATGCTGAGAATTACACACACCACCACCATGGGGGCAGAACTACACATCTGTAAATGTATTCCAGAATGCCTGTGTTGGTGAAAAAGAGAAATGCTGTTTTAGAAATTCTGTTGTTGGTAATTCTGATTTTTAAAGCTTTTTATTATGGAAAATGTTCAGCATGTACAAAAGTAGAATGAATTGTACAATGAATTGCCAAGCCAGCATCAACAATCACTAATGCTGTTTCATCTATTACCTTATTATGGGTTGAACTGCATCACCCAAAAAAGATATGTTGAAGTCCTAATTTCCAATAACAGAATATGACCTTATTTGGTAATAGTAACTTTGCAGATTCAATCAAGTTGAGATGAGGTGATTAAGGTAGGTCCTAATATGACTGGTGTCTTTATAAAAGGGAAATTTGGACACAGGCAAGCACAGAAAGACCATATCAAGATACCCCAAGGGAACACCAAGTGACAAGAGAAGCAGAGACTGGAGTGATGCAGCTGCAAGCCAAGGAACAAGGACCACTGGCCACATCCAGAAGGTAGGGAGAGGCAAGGAAGGATTCTACCTGGAGTTTCAGAGGGAGCATGGTCCCGCAAAACTGTGAGACAATAAATTTCTGTTGTTTAAAGCCACACAGTTTGTGGCACTTTGTTGGAGCAGGCTGAGAAAATTAATACAACTCCCTTACGTCTCTTTCATTAGCATATGCTAAAGTACGCTAATTCCATATTATATCATTTCATCAATAATATTTCAGAACACATTTCTCAAAGATAAGAACTCTATTTGTAAACATAACCACATATTTTTATTATACCCACCAAAATCAACATTATTTTTGAAGTTATTTTTGCCTGTAAGGTACTAATTACATGTTCTTCACCCAATTCCAATGTGGTGGTGGTAGGGGTGGTTTCCACATCAATAATAAGCAATTCTTGGATACCAACTGGGTGTCCTACAATTCAGCTCAACTCTGACATTATCTACCTGGAGATAGCATCATATCCCACAGGTTAAGGGTTCAGTCCTACAAGACTGCCCCCTGCCTCCCTCAGACATCAGTCACAAGCCCAGGTTATCATCTGTACTTCTCACCAACTGGCTACAAATCGAGGTTCCCACGACCCCCTTCTTAGGTTTGGTTAATTTGCTACAGTGGCTCATGGAACTCAGAGAAACATTTTGCTTACTAGATCACCAGTTAATTATAAGAGGATATAACTTGGGAACAGCTAGATGGAAGAGATGCACAGGGCAATGTATGGGGAAAGGGCATGGAATTTCTAAGCCCTCTCTAAGTACACCACTCTCCCCAGATCTCCACATATTCACCAACCCAGAAGCTTTCTGAATCTGTCCTTTTGGGTTTTTATGGAGGCTTCATTATACAGGCATGATTGATTAAATCATTGGCCACTGGCAACTACTTCAACCTCCAGTCCCCCTCCCCTCCCTGGAGGTCAAGGGGCGGTACTAAGTTTCAACCCTCTAATCACATGATTGGTCCTGGCAACCAGGCCCCATCCTAAGGTAGGGTCCAAAAGAAACCTCATTAACATAACAAAGACACCTTTGTGGCTCTCATCACCTAGGAATTCCCAGGGTTTTAGGAGTTCTGTACCAAATATATATTTCTTATTATAAATCATAATATTTATATAAATCACTAAGGATCTTTATTCAAGCTGCTGTGATTTAAAAGCATTTGAGATAATTTTTCTCTATGTGATTAAGCCAGCAACCTGAAACAAAATTAGGGTCATTTGTTTCATTTTGCTTTCAATATTTATGGAACACTTTTTCATTTTTGTTTAATCTTGTTTTATAATTTATAAAACATTTTTATGGTTCCAAAATCAACATTATAAAAACAATGTACCTTAAAAAATTCTGCATTCTATCCTTGTTCTCTCAATCCTTTTTCTTTTTCTTCCTTCACCTTATAGGTAACCATTTTTATAGATCTGCTTTTACCCTTTTTTTTTTTTGGCTTCTCTATTTTATTTTTAATATAAGCAAATATACACTTTTTATTTTTTGGTATTTCCTCCTTTCTTTGATAAAAGTCCTACTCTCACTGTTCTGTTCTGCACTTTCCCCTACTTAGTAATATTATCACCCCACAGTGGAATTTACAGAGTTCTTCCTCATTCCTTTTTACAGTGAGAATTCCACTGTGAGAATGTCCCTCAGCTTATTCAACCAGATTCCTTTGATGGACAGTTGGATTAACTCTAACTGTAATACACCAGGACACCATATGGGTACACGATAAAGGTACAGGTTTAAACCAATATCCATATTGCTAATTAGGAATCATAGCATTTATAAAATTCTAGCCCAAACTGGACCCACTGGGCTAACATTATCCAAAGCCACATACAACCAAAATCACCTCTTCTGCCAGCCAAGAAGAGAGCCAGCTGAAGGCTGTAGAACTACTCCTTAGAATGAAGAAGCTCTTTATGTACTGACATGGAAAGAGTTTCAATATATATCAAGTGAAAGGGGCAGAATAATGTGTGCTGTATAATATAATTTGAGTGGACAGAGGAAAAAAAAGAAATATTTGTTTATATTTGCATAGAAGAGCTCTCCAGCTACTGCCTCCTTGTCACATCTTACCTTGTCGTATCCCACACATATTCATCTCCTCCTGCTCACTCACCCCTCATGGGCTCCATTCTGGCTTCTGTCCTTACCACTACTCTCTCTAAGGCAACCATGACCTTCATGTGACAAAGGCAAGATGCTCTCTTCAGTCCCCACCTAACTTACTTCTCAGCAGCATCTGATAGTGAGCCCTCTTTTTCTTTCAGATGCTCACTACCTAAGCTACAGTGACCCTGAACCTGCCTCCAAATTCTTCTCTTGTTCCACCAGCTTCAATCTCCTTTGCAGCTTTTCAATCTTCTTTGTGCGCTCATTTTCCTCTACCTGATCTTTAATCCTTGGAGTTCCATAGGGTTGAGTCCTAGGCCCCTGATTCTTTTCACTCTGTACCCTTTCCACAGGCCAGCTTCATCTATAAACATACTCTAGGCAAGACTTCTCTCACTCTCCATACCTAATTATACAACACCCTGCTCAAAACAGCAACTTACATGTTTCAAAGACAGCTCAACTGAATTTATGATTATTTCCTCCCCCAACCTGTATAACCTTTTTGTCTCTGTAATTGGCACCAGTTCTGAATCGAAACTTTAAAAGGCATCCTTCACACCTCTCCCTCCGCTAATCAATTACCAAGACTTGTTTATTCTGCCATCTAAATATGTCTCAAGTTCATCTACTTTTACCTACCTCTACTGATACCATCCTTTATGAGACTTGACTTCAATGACACTAGACTCCTGAGTTTCCTTCTACAGTACACCTTACCCTTGTCTTCCTTATGGGTTCATTTCTCTCTGCCTAGCCATGAAATGCCAGAGTTCCTCAAGATTGAGTCCTAGGCTCTTTCTTACTCTTGCTGTACTCTGAATCCACTCCACAGGCTAACTCAAACTCAACCACTGTTTCAATTATCTTTAGTGACAGGGTCTCCCAAATTTACATTTAATGCCCAGGGTATATTATAAGGGGTGGAGCTCCAAATCAAACAGGCTATTTGACATCTCCACTTGAATAACTGGGTTAACCAAAGACAACTTAATTTAATTCATCCAAAACCATAATTATACCATCCCCCAAATCTGATCTCCTAGCACCACTATCTCAGTGAATGATATCACTGTCCATCCCAGAACAAGCCACAAACCAAGCACGCATCCTTGACAACTCCATCTCCTCTATCTTCCATATCTAAACCATCTCCAAGTCCTGTTGCTTTTATCTGCCAAATATCTCTGCAACTGGTTCCCTTTTTTCTGTCCCCATCACGACTACCTAACCAAGTCATTCGTACATTCACTAACTGGAAGCTGACTCTGACCAGGCACTATTTTAGGTACTGGGGACATGGGAACAAATGAAACAGACAACCCAGCATGAGGGAATTTACAATCCAGAGAAGAGCTGATAATAAATATGTACTATTTTGCAGTAATAGGTACTCTGAGAGAAAATGAAGCATGGTGAGGGGATAAAGAATGTGGAGGAAAAAGGACCCGTGTCCTGTGGAGGACAAAGGACAAAGGATGAGCTGTGTCTAATTGACAAAGTGCCATCTGAGCCGAAACCTGCATAGTGTGAGGAAGTGAGTCAAGTGGGCTCCAGGCTGTCAGGAAGAAGAATGGTCCAGGAGAGGAAAAAGTAAGTGCAGAGGCCCTGAGGTGGGAGCCTGCTTGGCCTTCCTGATGAACTACAAGGAGGCCAGGGTGATTAGAGTTCTCCTATGAAGGGCAGAGAGGAAGGAGGTGAAGGCGAAGAGGTAGCTGGGGCCAGACCACAAAGGCCTCTGAGGGCCACGCTGGGGGCTTTGGATTGTGTTCTATGTGATAGAAGCCACTAGAGGTTTTGAGCATGGGAGTGAGATGACCTGATCTATCTTTTAAATAGACCATTCTGGCAGCTACAAGGACAGTAGATGTTGGTGGCAGGAGAGGAGCGCAGGGGATGAGAACAAGACTAAATCAAACATAGTAAACAGGGCTACAGAGCATTTGGGCTCAACTTTCACCTTGTAAGAAATTCACTCTTTAAAATGACTGCATGTTATTTCATTAGGCTGCCGCTATAACCCCTACAGCACCTTTCTGCAAATTAGAAAAAGACCCCTACTCTCTGTGCAGATGCAGCCGCAGCAAATCTCGGTGAGTGAAAGGCAGCCCACAAGCAACCCCTCAGCTGACCACCCTTCCAGGTTCAGTCTGCCCTGAATTCTTGTATAAATATAAAAAGGAAGAGAAAAAGACAAAGAAAGAAAAACACCTTTACATTGGAGGTAACTGTTAACCTAGATCATCCCTGGATTTTTAAATTTTTGAATATTTTCATGTTAGGTGTAAACCAAACTCATGAGACGTTCAAGTTGACTTAATCACATTATTCTTATTATATATATATATATATATATATATATATATCTTATATACATAATATGCCAGAATAGTGATTAGACTTTGGACTCATGTCTTCAGTAAGAGACTCAGATGAGACTGAGGGAAGTGACTGTTCAAAGGGTCGGTTTTTGGTTCTGGTCTAGAGTTAATGATCAAGGTACTTCCAAGAACATCCAGGTCCTTCACCTGAGCTCACAGGGAAGTGAGCTCCCCTTGGAAGGGAAACTGTTCCAAGGGCACTTTAGTCCAGGTAGATAGGAGATTCGCCAGGGGTGCAGGAGAGACACAACCACAGGCCAGCACTCCCAGGACGCTCCATCTGACTGTCACCTTTGACCAAAGAGAGGAGGTGCATCCCATCAAGAGAAACGCACACACTGGTTGGCTCTGATGTCCTTACTTCCTCCAGATACCCACTCAGAGTTTTCCTTCAGGGACAGCTTCCCAAACCTGAGAAGGACTTGACGTCACCACTAGGTGCCTTCAGGGTCTCTCTGGGCAGCTTTCGACTCCAGTCATACTTTCTATTCAGTTTAATCCAACTAACACTTCACTCAGGAAGGGGGATTCGTCATGGATCAGAGGCTCCCAAGGCTCTGATTGAAATGGAAAATGGAAAGGGAACAATTCTTCCGTCTCTTCCTTTGATCTTCCACGCCATACTCAGTCCACACCTGACGCCCCTCCTAAACTCTCCACTGGTTCCCTGCTGCCTGTGTTCTCTGTTTACTTTGTGGTGGTCTCTAGCAGTTCCCACAAAATCAGAATATTTCTCCCAAGGGACAGTTAAAAGATATAAGGAGAGATAAGTGTGGTTCCCACCTCAAAAGATCTCACCTTATACAGGGAAGAATGAGCTCTACTAAAGGTGTGGGCGCTTTAGGGATCGAGACAGCCTGTCCCACAGCCCTTCTGCTGGGCCCCCATTGTGAGGGGTCATCACTGACTTGTCTGGACCCGACAGCAACCTCAGACAAGTCCTAACACATCTATGCCAGGTGGCTCCACATTGGTTGCAGGCTGATCCTTGCAGAACATAAACCTAGGCCCATGGCTAGGGTACTTCAACTCCTCAGAGGCTGTGCCTGGCTCTCAGGTCCCGGGCCCCTCTCCCCGCTCCCGTCTCCACACGCCGACTTCCTTTGTCTGGACTCTCGGACATGCTCTTCCTGTGCCTGAACGCTTCTCACAACGTGGGATCCGGCCCTTCCTCGGGAAGCCTTGCCCACAGCACACCTCCTGTTCCACGTTCTCACAGCACCTGCAGCTCTTCCCCCGAGGTCCTCACCAGAGTCTGTCATTCCACAGTCCTGTGTGCGCTTAGCCTCCCCCTCCACTGAGCTCCGCCAGGGCAGGACCTGCGTCCTTCTGTCCAAGGTTGCACTGCTGTTTATCACGGGACAGGAAAGCAGTGGGCGAGGGTTAGAACCTGGCTCCCCCAGAGCCTTGGCCTCCACAATTCAACAGCTCTCAGTCCTCAACTTCCATGACAGCCGAATCTGCCAGTTTTCTCCTCTGGTGACTTCCTCTCAGGCTCAGCCACAGATTCTTCCTTCTTAACCCACGTCATAAACACTGAGGTTTCCTGGGACTCTGTCCTCTCCTCTGTTCCCTCATCTTCTCAGCTCAAGGCTTCAAATGCCACCTTTGCACTGATGGCTCCCTGACCTCCCTGTTGAGTTCCAACCCTGTATACCTTCTACAGCTGTCCACTGGTGACCTCTACCCATATTTCACTAACATTTCAAATGAAATCCATCCCACCCCGAACCTGTCCTATACTCTTAATGAAGGGACCTCTCCTCTTTCCTGAACTCACTGCACATGCCTTCCTCCAGGTAATGTCTTGCCTACATTATGCAATAATCTCCAGAAGGTTCCCACCTCTAGTTTTTCCTCACTTCAAATCTAAGACCAACAGTGTTTCCAAAGTGACCATTCTTATTTAATTGAAATTGCGTAATAAGGACTTCAAGAATATATTCCCCGTGAAAATTTTAATAACATTGCATGTAACTAAAGTCCCCTTTCATCAATGCCCATTCTCAATCCCAAACCAAATGTAACTAGCTACCAGCTCAGGTGTCCCCTGACCTTTCTCTCGGCACTTACACGCATATTATGCATATAGACAAACACCCACATAATTTTCTTTACACATAAATGGCAACATGTCATAATCATGCACTGTAACTAGCTTTAGTCCTTCACGTGCCCTGGAGCTCCGCCCACACCAGTGCTGCTGCTTTCTGACTGTGGTGCTGTTGTGCCAGTGTAGGGACCCACCTCAGCTTCTTTAGTCTCTACTGAAGGATGTTTAAAGTATCTCAGACTCAGACTATTTTTTCTAAAATATCAACAACCATACAACTCTTCTGCTTGAAACTCTTGAATTATTTCCAGTCATCCATGGACAGTTCCCATCCCTAAGAACTGTACCAAAGCACTTCATAGTGTGGCCCCCACCTGGCTTTCTAATCTCATTTCCTTCCTTATCTCTCTCTTTTCCCATATACCCTGAGCTTCAGTCTGAATGAATTATCTGCAGTTCCTTAAATGCACTAAGTTTGCTGAATGAATGCATGACAATGTAGCCCTCCTCTGAAACAACAGGAAATAACAAGAAAAAAAATCCTGAGAGATTCACCTGTGCAGTAATTATCAGAGAAGAAGAGGAAGCTTGTGACTCAGGGCCTTAGCGTCCCTTCTCCACAACTTCTTGAGGACTGAAAACCTGCAGAAATTTCCCTGACCAACATCTCCGAGCTGCACATGCACTCATTTACCAGACTGCTGCCTGCAGAGATTCCCCACCCACTTACCTAGAGAGGAGCCTCCAGGGCTTTCTTTCTCTACCTTCCAGGGATCTTCTCCTTGCTGCAACAGGGAGATCACCTCGGGTTTGGAAAATGGGAGTCCTGCTCATAGACCAAAAAGAAGAAAAAGAAAAAAAAGACTTGATTTTGCCTTGACACAAAGAGGTATCTGAGATCTGAGCGGAAAACTCAAAGGATGATACAGAGAACTTCTGTAGGATGCTCAAGTTGTGCCCCCACAATGTGAGGGGTGTGTTAGGGTAAAAGCAAGGGGCAATGCAAAATTTAGTTGTATGTTAGTGAAGTATGATAAACATGCAGACTTGATTAACAGGGTGCTAATAGCTTTCTATACAAGAGGGAATATGTATACACTGTTAAATGTACAGATTAAATTAATATTTGTAACAGGGATCTGTGGAAAGGATTATGTACCAAGTAGCTTGTTTAAAATGAGAAAACACTATCTGACTCCCTTTGAAAGATGGCAGCAATCAGCAAACTATGGGTCATAGGCCAAATCTAGGCCACTGTCTGTTTATGCATGGCCCTTGAGCAAAGAATGGTTGAAAAAAAAGAAAAGGAATATGTTACAGAGACTATAGGTGGCCCACAAAGCTGAAAATATTTACTCCCTGGCCCTTTACAAAAAAAGTTTGCTGACCCCTGTAAAAGAGAATTGAAAAAAGCCAGTGCTGGGTTGAGGGATACTCTCTGTTAAGAGATGAGCAAACACATCATAGTTCAATCATAGTGGGAAAATGTTGCCTGCAGTCACTGCAGTCACATTTCTAATGTGCAGCTCTGTAGATTGTCCCATCCATGGGGCAATTCCATACCTACAAGGGAGAAAAAGGTTTTCAGGTTTATTTATGGAGATCCAGTTTGTACACTGCTAAGGCAAAACTCAGCTAAAGTTTTTTTTTTTTTTTTTTTTTTCAGCTAAAGTTTTTAATGACCCAGGGCTTTTATCCAGGAAATCAGATGCTGAGGTATCCCAATTTCTGAATTCTGTATCTACAGGGGAAATTTCCTTACCCAATGAGACAAGGTTACTATAGTTCTCCAGCATCACATCTTGGTACAAGTTTCTCTGTGAAGGAGCCAGCTTTCTCCACTCATCCCGCGTAAAGAGCACAGCCACATCTTCGAACGTCACTGACAGCTGTAGAGACAAACATCCCAGCTCACCCAGGACCATCCATCACACAGGGTGAAAAAGGCAGCAGTGGGGAGTAGACGGGCTACCATGAAATGCTTCTATATTATTCTAGGTTCTGAAGGTTCCAGGTCATTTGTTTAATGAACAATTGACCAATGACAAATATATATTGAGTAGCATGAAGTATGAACCAGGCCCTGAGTTAACTGCTACAAGAGACGTGTGGAGGTATTAAGGCCATTAGTGGGAGTGTTAATTAGAATAATCTTCCTGTTGGCAACTTGATAACATATATTACAAGCTTTAAAATGTGCATACTCTTTAACTCTCCAATTACTATATTTGTTTGATAATGAACAGTGAACAAAAATGCCCATGCAAGGACATTTATCATGGTGTTAGTAACAGCAAAGAAATGGAAACAACCTCAATAATCACCGAGCGAGACTAGTGTAAATAACTTAAGGCACTCTGTGCTCCCTAAAGCTTGAGGGCAGTAATAATGGAAATTAAAATAGCTATAATTCATTGAATGCTTTTTTCAGGCTAAGTACTAATCTTAGAGCTTTATATTAAACTTTAGTGTATATCTTTATTTTATCTTCACCACAACCCTATGAAGAAGGTACTATTATTGTGTCCATTTTACACAAAAGAAAACAAAGAGAAATTTATCCAAGTCACACAACTGGTATGAAGGAAAAACTCACTCCTCCTGCATGTCTCCTCTACTCTTAATACAACACTACTTCACTTCTGACACCAGATGTGGGGGGTTTTCCACACACCAAGCAATTGTGGGACACCAGCTGGGTGTCCTACAGTTAAACTCAATTCTGACATCTGAAGATAGTGTCAGATTCCCACAAGACTGGCCCTCTTTCAATGTCAATCACAAGTCCAGGTTGTTACCTGTGCTGCTGACTGACTGGCTATAAATTGGAGGTTTCTACAACCCTCTCCTCAGGTTTGATTAATTTGCCAGAGTGGCTCACAGAACTCAGGAAAACATTTACTTACTAGATTACTGGTTTATTATAAAAGAAGATATAGGAACTGGCAGATGAAAGAGAGGCACAGGGAAGGGGTGCACAGCTTCCATGCTCTCTCGGGATTCACCATTCTCTCCGACTCTCTACCTGTTCACCAACCTGGAAGAACTCTGAACACTTCTGGGTTTTTATGGAGGTTCATTACATAGGCATGATTGATTAAATCACTGACCATTGGCGACTGATTCAACTTTCATCTCCTAGGGTGGCGACAGATGGATAAGAGGGGTTATCGGGGGGCAGGACTGAAAATTCCAACACTTTAATCAAGGTTGGTTCCCCTGGCAATTAGCCTGCATCCTTAGGTGGGGTACAAAAGTCACCTCATTAACATAAACTCTGGTGTGGATACAAAACACACCCATTTTGCCTTCATTGCTCTGAAGTAATTTCAGGGATAAAAATCATATATTACTAACCACTTAGGAAATCACAAGGGTTTTGGAAGTTATGTGCCAGGAACACGGACAAAGACCAAATATATATTTAATATTATAAATCACAATATCACAGCTGGTCAGTGGTAGAGGTAGAACTGCAATCCAAGGAACTGCCTCTCAACACCTACCTCATAGGATTAAGAAATAAATGATAATCCATACAATGGAGATAAAGAGTAGTGATGGTAGCACAACACTGTGAACGTACTTAATGCCAATATACTCAAAAATGGTTAAAGTGGTAAATTTAATCTTATGTATATTTTATCAAAATAAAAAGTTAAAATGATAAAATAAAAAAATACATACATACATATGTACACATGTACATAAATAAATAACAAATAAATAAAGGTGCACAGAAAATTATTCTGAGGGCTGCATACCAAAGGTATGACCATGATTATCTCAAGATGTTGGGGTAAGAGTGATTTTACTTTTTTATTCTCTGAAATTTTTAACATTAACATGCAGTGCATGTATAAGATAATTTATTGGCACACGGCGGGGAATACAAGAAATGATCTTTCCCCTCAAAAGAATTTACAATCTAACTGGCAGACAAGAAAAACGCATGAAACAATTGGAACAAGAAAAGTGTCGCTGGACAGGACCATATACGATTTCCTAGTTCAATCCTCATTTTAGAGATAAAAAACACAATGTCCAGGGCAGTTAAGATACCAGGTCATATACTTTTTCAATGGCAGAGACAAGACGATAACTGAAGTTTTCTTTTAACCCAGCACTTGGTGGGTATATTCTCTCTCCGGTCTTAAATGTCCTGTCACTGAGTTTTACACACAAGTCCACATAGTACTGATGTATCGGCAGCAGGTGAGGTTAGGGAGAAATGTCACATAGGACTCACAAGCAGGGATGGAGAAGATTCTGGGTAAGAGAGCAGCCTAGCTCTGTTGGAATGGAATGGGAAAGGCTTAGAAAAAAGTAGCCCAAATATGCAGAGGCAGGTCCTAGCCACAGTCTCAGAAGATCAACCACTACCACATTTCATGGGTCCAAAAGATACACAACATCACATTGCAGAGAACTCTGGTAATTTGGGGGCCAGGCCTGCCCCGTGTTCCGAAAGATATACCAGAGGAAAGGCTGGATGATAACTAACATGAATTTAGAGGCCAGACATACCTGGGTTTGATTTCAGGTTACCTGACTTCATTGAGCCTCAGTTTCAAGTGTAAAATGGGGGTAATAACTTCTGCTTCGCTATGAGACTGAGAACAAAGGTGAAGCCCTCAGGATATTCCCCAGCAACGTTAACTACTATTGTTAGATGAGGATGAGTAAAGGAAGGACACTGTACAGTCATTTCTATCTACCAACAGTAGATAAATAGACATCGTGAACTAGAATAATATCATTTAGCTACCACAACCACCACATATTGAACATCTACTATGTGCCTGGCCCTGATATGAACACTTTCCATGTACTAACTCCCAGGATCTTCTCATCTACCCTTTGAGGTAGGCCCGGTTGTTGTATTCATTTTACAGGTGAAGAAACTGAGGCACAGAGAGGTAAGAAACTGAAGCACAGAGAGGTGGACTTATTTGCCCAAGACCCATTAACAGCAACAGAGGAGATGGGCACAAACCTGGCCATCTGGCTCAAAAGCCCCACTGAGTAATCACTGTATACACTGCCTCTCCACTACCAATATCCCATGAAACTCTCACTGCTGCTTCCTGAGGAGTCTTCTCTCTGCTCTTGGGAGTCAAGAGACCTCTCCATCTATGTCCCCACCAACATGGCTATCCTTTGTTCACACAGTGGCTCACCTGGATGGGGTCCCACCCTCATTCTCACAACATAAAGATGAAAATGGCAGGTCAATATCAGTTTTCAAGAGAGTGACAGAAGCAAGGCACATGATCCAGAAAGTTAAGATGGAGAAAAAACTAAAAACTATGGACTGGGAAAAGCCTGGCAAAGGTATCATGAGGATTTCTCAGGGGCGGAAAGAAAAAGAAAAGCATTCTGGCCAAGGGTACGGAGGGGGACATGACTGAGCAAAGGAGGCAGGCCAGAAAGGAACTCTGCCAAGTGCACACGTTTGTTTGTTCTGACCCTAAGTGGTATAAGACGTGTGGCATCTTACCTATCAATTCAGTAATCATACAGTGAATTGAGATTAATGAATAAAAGAGTGTCTATTAGAAAAAAAAAGAGAAACACAGGCCATGGATTGGGGGGTTGGAGGCAAGCATTCCCTACGCAATCTACCATCCACCAGGGTGGACCAACTCTTCCAAGGGAGAAGGACATTGGCTCCAAATTCTGGCGAAGACTGTACTGGGGAGAAAACGTCAGTTTAAGGGTAAAAAAACAAAAAAAACCATCTGTCTCTAAGACCTGAGATGGCAATGAACTCACCTGAGACCTTGCTTCCCTCTGTTCAGTAGCCATGTCCTCTTTCTGGGCAGTTTCCTTTTAGGATGGGAGAAGTCTCCAGAAGCCAGATCTGAGAGAAGAAAAAGGAAGCCAGGAGGAAGCCCCTTCTGCTTTCCACCCCTCAGAATCAGCAGCTCTAAAATCTTTATATCACTTGAAAATGATGCCAAGTGCCCTCAGAGAAGGAAGTCAGAAGGAACGAGGGGTAGACAGGACCAGAGAGAAGGGCTGGGTCATCCTGGTCCAGGACCAGCTCTTTCCCTGGCTCAGAGGAAAAGGTCCTAGGACTCCATCAGCAGTAGCAGCAACTCCCTGAGCCTCACCGCGTGCCAGGCACTACCTATCAATACATCATCGAGTCCCACAGCACAGTTGGCACTGTCAGCACCCCATTTTATAGATCAGGAAACTGAGGGCAGAGTGGGAGCAACTTGCCCCAGTCCACACAGCCAGGGAGGGTGGCACCAGGATTCCAAGCACCACGGGCTCCAGAGCACCTGCTCTAACCTCCCTGCGTGCATGTGACAACTTTTCTCCAACTCAAGCCTTCCCACCCAATTCCTCCCCCTCCTGTCAAGTAAACAATTTCCAGATTTCTAGAGAAAGCTGCTTCGGAAAGGGAAAACATCAGCTCTCCTATGGCGGGGAGGGGGCTGCTGTCTTGAGGAAGGGGCACAGAAAACCAAAGACCTGGGTCCAGTCCTGGCTCTGCCACTGGGGGAAGCCGGCGACTCACTTCTCGCTCAAAACAAGCCTGTCATTCGGGAGTGCAGGAGTGATGATAAAGGGAGGAAATAATTTTCTCACGTTCACTGCCGGCCCGAAACAAATTCAAATGCCCGCAGGCGCTGGGCAGGTAGCGCGCTGGGAACTGGTCGGGAAGAAGCAGAAGGGTGGCTGGGTCCAGCCAATGCGGACGAAGTGCCCGACCTGTCTCGTTCAGGGGCACGTCAGTGGGACGGCTGGGGGCGGCAGGCGGACAGAGCCAGGGGTGCCCGGCTCTCGGCCCGCCGGCGCCCACAAAGGCCCGGCTCGCGTCTCTTGGGCCTGTGCCCCATGCCCCGGCGACGCATCCTCCCGAAGCCCGGTCCTCCCTCCCACATCCTGCCTACCCACCGCCGCTCACCTCGCCCAGGCCTCGGGGGTTCCGCGGGCCGCAGGCTGGAGGCTCCGGAACTGCCACGGCCGGACAGCACCTTCCGCTGGGTACTTCCCCCAGGGCCGCCTGGGCGAACCTCTAACGGGTAATCAGCTCACGCCAGCGGCAAACGCCCGTCGCTCCACGTACGTCCGGGAGGGGCGGGGCAAGGACAGTCGCGAGCCCCTCTGGGAAATGTAGTCCAAGCGAGAACAAAAGATCCTGGGAAATGTAGTTCTTCGAGTCTTGTCTGCGAGGAGAGCCCCGGCTGAGCCTATCACTTGTGCAGACTCCATTCTAGGTTCGTGGCTGAGTTTCCTGGGCTGCTGGTGTTAGACCCAAACGGTCTACGAGGGATTCCAACTCGCCCAAGAACCGCCAAGAGTCGAGAGCCGCTGCAACACGCAAGAGGTTTATTAGGAGCCGATGCACCGGGGTTCCCTGAACCTCACGCAGGAGGCCGATGGGGAACCCCTAAAAGCGGAATCACATACTTTTTATAGGTTTATTTACTCATAGGGCGGGTATATTCTCACAATGATTGGGTAAATGTGGTGACTTTTGAATTCATTGGCTTAGGAACTTTTGTCCCACCTTCTGGCCGTTATAGTTGTCTGTTCATTGTGGCGGTTAGGGCGTATACCTGTTACGGGCAACTGGAAAATTACCCGCTGTCTGGCAAGTCCCCGTCAACTGAAAAACTCCAAGAATTGGTTTCGATAGGGAGAAGGAGTGGCGCACGATAGGGAGAAGAATTGGTTTCGATAGGGAGAAGGAGTGGCGCACGATAGGGAGAAGAATTGGTTTACGGGAACAAGTGAGGGGGTGGAAAGTCCCTAAAGGCCCCACACTGGCTCCTTGGTTCCCAGTTCTTCCAGGAGGAAACAGAGGTTCCTACAGGGCAGTGACTTGTAGCTCTGCATCTGTGTAAATGATAGCAAGGCAAGTAGACAACCGCCAAGAACAAACCTATTTCCTTTTAAGTCTTTCAACAAGAGTGTATGGAGGACTTCCCTGGTGACGCAGTGGTTGTGTTAGACCCAAACGGTCTACGAGGGATTCCAACTCGCCCAAGAACCGTCAAGAGTCGAGAGCCGTTGCAACACGCAAGAGGTTTATTAGGAGCCGATGCACCGGGTTCCCTGAACCTCACGCAGGAGGCCAATGGGGAACCCCTAAAAGCGGAATCACATACTTTTTATAGGTTTATTTACTCATAGGGCGGGTATATTCTCACAATGATTGGGTAAATGTGGTGACTTTTGAATTCATTGGCTTAGGAACTTTTGTCCCACCTTCTGGCCGTTATAGTTGTTTGTTTATTGTGGCGGTTAGGGCGTATACCTGTTACGGGCAACTGGAAAATTACCCGCTGTCTGGCAAGTCCCCGTCAACTGAAAAACTCCAAGAATTGGTTTCGATAGGGAGAAGGAGTGGCGCAAGAGGTTGGTTTACGGGAACAAGTGAGGGGGTGGAAAGTCCCTAAAGGCCCCACAGTTGAGAACCCGCCTGCCAATGCAGGGGACACGGGTTCGAGTCCTGGTCCCAGTAGATCCCATATGCCTTGGAGCAACTAAGCCTGTGTGCCAGAACTACTGAGCCTGTGCTCTAGAGCCGACGAGCCACAGCTACTGAGCCCATGTGCCACAACTACTGAAGCCTGTGCTCCTAGAGCCCATGCTCGGCAAGAAAGAGAAGCCACCGCAAGGAGAAGCCCACGCACCTCAATGAAGAGTAGCCCCTGCTCACACCACAACTAGAGAAAGCCTGTGAGCAGCAACGAAGGCCCAACACAGCCAAAAATAAAGAAAGAAAAATTTATATTAGAAAAAAAATGTATGGATCACCTGCTATGTGCCAAGCCCCATTGTAAAGGATTTGAAATACCTCAGTGGGCAAAAGAGAGATCATTGCTCTGGAGAACTGTTTTGGGAGGTGGGGGTGGGGGAAGGAGGTAGAGAGCAGACAATAAGCCATGAATATAATTATATAACATTTTAGGAGATAAGTGTTATGGGAAAAAGTGAAAGAGCAGTGTGGTGGGGATTTGGGGCTCATTTGGGAAAGTGAGTAGGGTAGCTCCTCACAGGCCTCACTGAGAGAGTGAGATTGGAGGGAAGAGTCAGAGGCAGTGCAGGAGAGGAGGGCCATTTCAGGCACTGAGAAGCCAACAAATTTTTTTTTTATTTGTAAAGAAACACATGTCCCATTTAGAAGGTTTGATAAATAAAATAAAGATGCACTTGATACCACCATACAAAAATAAATGGTTAACATTTTGGTGAACATCTTTTAGCAGCCCTTTGAACTCCATATTAATCTCTCTGATAGTCACACCAATCTGTTTTTAACAAAATGGAATATTGCAGATAGCAACTGTAACCTATGTTGGTTACAATTATGTGTGGGTTTTTTTCCCCACTTAAGAATATGCCTTGAATATTTGAACTTGCCAAAAAATATTATCTGTCAGTAGTGTTTTCAGTGACTTCAGTACATTCTATTGCATTTAAATAAATTTTTTTGTTAAACATATTTAAACTTATTTATTTAAATGTATTTACCTAATATTTTACCCCTACTGTTAGTTATATTTTTCCTAGTTTTTTGCTCCATTAATATCCTTGTAGCTATATCTTTGAAAATTATTTTCTTTTATTTATTTATTTATTTATTTATTTATTTTTAGCTGTGTTGGGTCTTTGTTTCTGTGAGAGGGCTTTCTCTAGTTGCAGCGAGCGGGGGCCACTCTTCATTGCGGTGCGCAGGCCTCTCACTATCTCGGCCTCCGTTGTGGAGCACAGGCTCCAGACGCGCAGGCTCAGTAGTTGTGGCTCACGGTCCCAGTTGCTCCGCAGCATGTGGGATCTTCCCAGACCAGGGCTCGAACCCGTGTCGCCTGCATCAGCAGGCGGGCTCTCAACCACTGCACCACCAGGGAAACCTGAAAATTATTTTCTTAGTTTAAATTCCCTGAAGTTGAATTGCTGGATCAAGGACTGGTAGATTTCTAAGTACATTGCCTAGTTGCCTTCCAGGAAGATTTAACAATTTATATTTCCATAAGCAGTTTCTGACACTCATGCCCACTCTGGGTTTTTTTCTTTTTAACGCTTAAAAAAAATGCTCTTTTTTATTTAATAGAGCAAAATTTTTATATTTAATTTGAAATAAAATATAATATCATATTTATTGAACCATTCAAATATATTAATTGCCTGTATGGGTACTTCGGCCATTTCCTATTGAAATGTTAAAACTTTTGGTATCATTTTGAAATACTGTATATGCACAATTTTTTAAAGAGAAAAGTGCTTTGTTGTTTATCCTGTCTATGAAAATAATGCATTCATTGTTAAAAAAATTTACACACAGTATATGGAATAAAGAAACACGTAATAAAGAAATAAATCCAACAGAAACATTGATTACGTTTATATGCTATTCATATATGCTGTTGTATGTGCATACACACATTTGTGTGTATGAAACAAAAATAGAATCATATTTCTCATACTTTAAAAAATGTAAACCATACATACAGAAAGCCAATTAGAACATATAATCCAGTGTAACACATGATTATAAAGAGATCACCCCGGTAAACATCTACCCAACTTGAGAGGTAGCCCCCTACTAACACTCAGTACCTTCTTCCTCATCACTAGTCAGCTACTATCATGACTTTTGAGATAGACCTTTTTTTGCTTTTCTTTATGGTTTTACTACCTACTCATACATCCTTACGTAATAGTTTTACTTGTTTTTAACTTTATAAAATAGAGTCATATAATCGTATTTTTTGTGTGCTTTGTTCTCCAAACATTTTGTCAGCTTTATCCCCATTATTGCAGGTAACTTTACTTATTATACTGTCAATGGACATTTATGTTGTTTCCAAGTTTTATCTTTTAGGAACCGTGATAAAGCAAATTTAGTAATATGTTATTGGTAGAATCTAGGTGATGATATGTGGGCATTCACTGTAAAATTCTTTCAACTTTACTTTGTATTTGAAAATTTTCATAATAAAATGTTGAGGAAAACTCCATACCTGGGGTTTGACCCAAAATGGAGTAGCCCCATTCCTCCCATGTCATCCCTTTTACAATTAAAAATCCATGGACATAACACAACAAACAAGCACAGGAAGACTCTGAAATGTGGAAGGAAGAAGGCAAACTGAGAACTTTAGAGCCAGGGAAGGACGTGTGGTAAATTCCCTTGTTTTCCTTATCACCTCCTGTATCTCTCAGCCAGAATGTTGCAGAAGCTTCCAAGCCAGAACCAACAACAGACCCAGACAAGAAAAAAAAAACAAAAACAAAACTCTAAGAAAAGCCTATTTCCCTTAGTTGAAACTGGGGAAAAAGGTGGCCTAACACAGAACTTTTTTGGTAACACCCACCTTACTGTAACCAAACACCAGTGGGAAACAGCCCCCCACCCATCTGAACTGTGGAAGCCAAAGGGAGCAGCATGTTTTTCTCAAGTGGAAAGAAAAGGAACTGTCAACCATGAATTCTATATCTGGTGAAAATACAATTCAGGAGTAAAAGGGAAATAAAGACATTCTCAGACAAAGGATAACCAAGAATATTCATTGCTAGCAGAGCTACCCTTAAAGAATAACTAAAGGAAGTATTCTAAACAAAGTAAATGATAACAGAAGAAGGCTTGGAACTGCAGAGAGAAAAAAAAAAGAACATCAGAGTGGTAAAAATAGGGATAACTAAAATAGACTCTCTTACCTATGAGTTTCTTAAAACATAAGTGATGGTTGAAGCAAAAATGATAGCATGATTGGTGCCCAATGTATACAGAGGAAAGACTTAAGACAATTATATTTTAAAAAGTGGGGAGACAGAGGGACCTCAGTGGAATTAAGGTTTCTGTACTTTGCTAAGTTATGTGTGTATACCTAGAGCAACCACTAAAAAATTATACAAAATGATATACTGAAGAAGACTATATAAATCAAGGTGGAAGTCTAAAAAATGTTTAAGTAACCTACGAGAAGGCCAGAGAAGAGAAGCAGAACAAGAAACATGAAACAGAAAACAAGGTTAAACAAAATCCTTTCTCTCTCATTAATCAAATGGCTCACAATAGACTATTTCAAGCTTTATTTGTTTGTTTTTCATTTTCAAGTAAGAGTAATAGTAGCTTTAAAAAACATGCTGCTATAATAAACCAGTCACAGAAAGACAAATACTCTATTATTCTACTTATATGAGGTACTTTGTTTTTTTTTTTGTTTTTTTTTTAACATCTTTATTGGGGTATAATTGCTTTACAATGGTGTGTTAGTTTCTGATTTATAACAAAGTGAATCAGCTATACATATACATGAATAGTCAGAATCATGGAAACAGAAAGCAGAATGGTGGTTGCCTGGGGCTGGGGGGAGGTGCTGCGGGGAGTTACTGTTTAATTGGTACAGATTTAGTTTTACAAGATGAAGAGTTCTGGAGATGGATGGTGGTGATGGTTGCACAACACTGTGGATATATTTAATACCACTGAACTGTACACTTGAAAATGGTTAAGATGGTAATTTTTATGTGTATTTTACCACAATAAAATTTCTTGGGAAAAAATGCTGCTATAAATATTCTGTACATGCTGATGTACCTCTTCACATGAGTTTTTCTAGAGTTTGCAGATACCTGTGAATAATTAAGACTTTTCCAGGAGTGCATAGTTACTGATAGTTGTAAGGGAATGAATGTCTAGGCCACAATTTCCATTTGTGTTCTCCTGAGCAAGGAAGGTTCTCTCCTCTTTTCATTCCCTTCAAATAACCCTCTTCCCACTCACCAGAGGACTTAAAATGGTGCAGTGCCCAATGGTGTCAAACTCTCTGGAGTACCACAGTCTAGGACTACTGAAACGAGTCTTTTCTAGGAAGACTTCTTTTCTGATTAATGAAAGACCCCACACATGGGGCTTCCCTGTCTTTAGTAACATTTCTGTTAGAAATGGGATACATAGGCCCTTAGCAGGCTCTGAGACCAGATACTTCAACCATTTGAGAGTCATGGTAGTTTAACTGTCCCTTCTCATCTAGTCAACAACCTGTCAAATAACGTACTGCTTTCGAGAAAGAGTGTATGGTGAGAACAATGCAATTAGGGCACTGGTAAAGAAAATATTGAATGATTAAAATGGCACACCACACACACACACACACACACACACACACATTTTTTTTTTAAAGCAAGCACCATTCTGCAAGAGATGATGTGAAAAGTATTTCAAAATGGATGCCAACTGGAGAAACTTAATGGGCTTACTCACTGATGTGTCAACTTTGTCTTCAGCTCTGCTCCATATTCATCCACAGGAGGGCGCATTAAATGTCCAACCTGTATTTTTTCTAACACCACCAAGCTGTTAACTCAGTTGTGACACAGTTTACCTGGAGATGATATCAGAGGCCACAAGTTAAGGCTTCAGTCCCACAAGACTGTCCACCACTCCAAATCCCACCCCCACTTCAGACACCAATCTCAAGTTCAGGTTGTTACCTGTGACTCTGACCTACTGGCTATAAATCAGAGATTTATGCACCCCCTCCTCAAGTTTGATTAATATTCTAGAGAAGCTCACAGAATTCAGGAAAACATTTTGCTTACAAAATCACCAGTTTACTATAAAAGGATATAATACAGAAACAGCCCAATGGAAGAGATGCATAGGACAAGGTATGGGGAAAGGATGCAGAGTTTTCTTGCTCTCTCTGAGCACCTCTCTCCCAGCACCTCCACAAGTTCACCAACCTGGACGCTCTGAACCCCAGTCATTTTGAGATTTTATAGAGGCTTCATTACATAGGCATGATTGATTAAATCATTGGTCATTGATGATTGAACTCAATCTCCAGCTCTCCAGCCCCTCTTCCCTCCCCTGATATTGGGGAGTGGGGATGGGGCTACTTCAACCCTCTAATAACATGGTTTGTTCCCTGGCAACATGCCCCCATCCTAGGTGTTTTCCAAAAATTATTTCATTAACGTAAGGTCTGGTGTGGTTGAAAAGAGCTTGTTATGAATATCAAAAGACACATTTATCACTCTTACCACTTAGGAAATCCCAAGGGTTTTGGGAGCTCTGTGCCAGAAACTGGTTGAAGATCATATATATATTTCTTATTATCAATCCCAATATCACAAACTGGCCAAAACAGCAACTTGAAGCAGTCATGTTAATGATGCTTCTTGTCTTTTTATTTATTCTCTTTTTTAAATGCAGATTTTTAAGTGTACATTTTCGTCAATTTTGATAAATTTGTTTGACCCCAAATAAAACATGGAACATTTTCATTATCCCAGAAATTTCCCTCAAACTACTTCCCACTCAAAACCACCCACCCAGAAGCAACCACTTTTCTGATATCTTTTGCTGTAAATTAGTTTTGCCAGTTCTAAAACTTCATATAAATGGAATCTTATAGTATGTACTTTTTTGTGTCTCACTTCTCTCCCTCAACATATTATTTATGAGATTAATTTATTATGGTCTGTGTATTGATACTTTATTTAATTTTATTTTTTGCTGCATTGGGTCTTAGTTGTGGCACGTGGGCTCTTCATTGCGGTATGTGGGCTTCTCTCTAGTTGCTGTGTGCAGGCTCTCTTAGTTGTGGCGTGCAGGCTCAGTAGTTGCGCTGCACGGGCTTAGTTGCCCTGCTGAATGTGGAATCTTAGTTCTCCATCCAGGGATCAAACCCACGTCTCCTGCATTGGAAGGTGGATTCTTAACCACTAGACGACCAGGAAAGTCCCACTGTGTAGTATTTCACTGCACAAATGTACAACAGTGTTTATGCATTCACCTGTTGGTGGACATTTGGATTGTTTCTAAGTTATTATGAATAAAGCTGCCATGAACATTGGTGCACAAATCTTTTGGTGGGCATAGATTTATTTCTCTTGGGTAAATACCTAAGACTAGAACAACTGGTTGTGGGGTAGGTGTATTACTCTGCTTGGGCTGCAGAGTAATACAAAATACACAGGCTGGGTGGTTTAAACAACAGAAATTTATTTCTCACTGTTCTTGAGGCTAAAAAGTCCTGGGAAGTTCTGATCTGAGAAGTATAAGATTAAGGCACCAGCAAGGTAGGGTTTATTCTGAGGCCTCTTCTCTTGGCTTGTAGGCAGCTGCCATCTTGCTGTGTGCTCACACGATCTCTTTATGAGTGCAGGAAAGAGAGAGAGAGAGAGAGCAAGATCCCTGGTGTCTCATTTTATAAGGGCCCTAATCCCATCATGAGGGCCCCACTCTCATGACCTCAACTAGCCCTGATTACTTCCCAAAAGCCTCATTTTCAAATACCATCCACTGGGGGTTAGGACTTCAACATATGCATTTTGGGAGGAACACAATCATTCAGTCCATAACAGTAGGTGACGTTTAACTTTATAACAAACTATAAAATGGCTTTCCAAATTGGTTTTATCATTTTACACTCCCAGGAGCAATGTAGGAGAATTCCCACATGTTCACTAACTCTTGGTACTGTCATCTCTTTCATTTTAGCCTTTTATTGAGTGTATAATGGCATCTCATTGTACTTTGTACTTTCAATTCGTATTTCCCTGAAGACTAATGATTTTGAGCCCCTTTTCAGGTGCTCATGGGCCATTTGTATATGTTCTTTTGTGAAGTATCAGCTCAAGTCTCTTTCAAGTCACTATCACAGTTTTCAAGGTCTCTGTGAAATATGATTTACTTGGTACCAAAGAGTACAAGCAGATCTGAAGGGCGTCAGGAATTGCAGTGATGTGGGATGTCCTCCATCAGAGCTATTTTTCTTATTCTCCCAGCCATAAATTAACTTTTACTAAACCTCTAGATGCTGTAAACTGTCCCTTAGCCTTTTGGTCACAGTAACTTAATTTAGATGCTCTTAAACATTCCTTGGTGAATTTAGTTGTGTCAAACAATGGTTCTGTAGGTAGGGAATGCCTCTGGAAGGACTGGCTGAATTTTATCAAACTTAAATTGATAAAATTCATATCAAAACTGATATGAAACTCAGTTCAGTTATTTCATGCTGTTAAGAACTTTTATCCTGGGCTTCCCTGGTAGCACAGTGGTTAAGAATCTGCCTGCCAATGCAAGGGACACAGGTTCCAGCCCTGGTCCGGGAAGATCCCACAGGCCATGGAGCAGCTAAGCCTGAACGCAACAACTACTGAGCCTGCACTCTAGAGCCCACAAGCCACAACTACTGAAGCCTGCGTGCCTAGAGCCCGTGCTCTGCAACAAGAGAAACCACTGCAATGAGAAGCCAGCGCACTGCCATGAAGAGTAGCCCCCAGTCGCCACAACTAGAGAAAGCCCGCACACAGCAATGAAGACCCAGCACAGCCAAAAATAAATAAAATAAAATAAATAAATTTTTTTTAAAAGAACTTTTATCCTGAGCACAGACTCTACATTCTCGCTATATGCTATGTTCATCATTGCTCAGCTGTGTACCGGAGCTGTGGCAAAGCTTTGTGTCTTCAGATGACCCCAGTTGGAAGCACACTGCTTGCTCTACCACCAGTAGACTTTAGGGGTCACACTGCACATCATCCCCATGGTTCCAATCCTTACATCATCTTTAAACTTTTTCCTATAAGAGGTTTAATTAATGAATTGTCTAATACATAACAACATGTATGTGTAATCAGTACTGCATATCATTATACCTATACCAATTAATAACATTGAAACCCAAATCTGATCTTGTCCTATAGGACTAAAATCGCTGGCTAAGTTTAAGGAGCACATATTTTGAAACATTTAAAATTGATCCAGTTCTAACAAGTAATCCACACTTATTCTATTCTCACTCACATTATTTATGACATTACATTAATACTTTCTTTCATTTCTTGGCTCAGCAATACATCAGCCCAAGAAATGTGACTTAGTGGTGCAAATATCAGCAAACAATTCTAGTCTTAAATCACCTCTAATAATCTTATGGGTGGCAGAACAATATCTTAAAGAAGAAAAATTCACAAGAATCTTAAGAGCCCCCTTCACAAAAATCCAGTAGCAATAACTTGTTTAGCAAACATCAAGTAGCAGCAAATTGTGGCATATTAATCTCTTGCTACCATAGAATATATTTTGTAAAGATTTCAAGATACCCCTTACAGATTTCCTCCTGTGTCTAAAGCACTATGCTCATAAGGCATGTGATTCTGTGTGTTCTCAAGGCCTCCAAACACCAGGTAACAATGGCCCACACAGAAGGACAAACCTGAGAATAGTCTTTAAGTTGAAGTGCACATTTTCTGTCCCAAAAGGGAAGGGTAAAAAATTATGATTAATAAACGTACCCATACATCTTAACATACAGAAAAATTTAGATCTTATACCTTCTATTTAGATCTTATACCTTCTATTCAAGAATATGTAGCTAAGAATATGTAGCTAAGAATATGTAGATAGGTGTAACTTTTGGGCCATTATCCTCCACATCTTCCAAGTGTCCAGAAATATCTTCTGGCCCAGCAGCCGTAATTTCAGCTGGCTTCACACCATTTAATTGTTTCATTTATGTTTTGAATAGATACAAGGAGTGCAGTGTGCCAGCTGGTCTTTTTCAGATATTTCCCTTCAGTGGGAGTGGTCTTTTCAGAGGTGCATACAACTATTCAGCAGCTGTCTCCTCAGATGTTTCAGATGATAGCTCAGGTACAAGGAAGCAAGACTCATGATGGCTTTGAAGCCCTAGGCCCTATCAGATCTAATGTATCTTGTAACAGCCTATGAGAATAGCTTAGTTTCCAAGGTTCCTGCAAGGGACTTGCCCGGTGTAAATACACGTTACCAATCAGGAGTCATTTTTATCTTAAGCAATGTTGCCTCATTATGCAGCTGATGGATCTTTTGAGCATGCTACCAAGGCAGTCAGAACCATAAATAAGATTGTTCAGAAACACAGTTGACATACTTTCTTGGGTAGTTACCAGGGGAACAGAGCTAAAATGCTATTCCAAGGTCAAATTCTTTCACAGAGAAAAGAAAGGATTTTCTGATCTTATTACCTATCACCTGTCCCCTTGTTCTTTGGTTGTTTTTTTTTTCATTAAACTGTATTTTGAGATCATTACTGATTCACATGCACTTGTCAGAAATAACACACAGGGCTCCTGTGTATACTTTACCGTTTCCCCAGTGGCAACATCTTGCAAAACTATAGTACAATAATGTGCTTGTTAGCTTTTTTAATACAGAAAAGAAGACAAGTTAGTATATACTTGGTCACCAGGACTTATATTATTGTAAAATGGGCCATTAACAACCAATTTATTTATTCAATAATTAGGTGATTTTTTGATCAAAATGACTTTTTAGTATCCATAATATTTTTATAGGAAATTTTCTACCAAATAATAGTATGACAGTATTTAACACATCAAACATAGTATTATGTCACAGAGTTAACAGCATCTCTTTCATCCTCTCAGCAAGTGTCTCTTTTAGGTATCTCAAACTTAGTATGTTTTAAATTGGATGTTTTATCTTCTCTCCCAAAGCAGTTTTACCAACAGTTTTAGCAGACTTTATTTTTTTAGATCAGTGTTAGGTTCACAGCAAAACTGAGTGGAAGGTACAGAGAGCTCCCATACACCTCCTACCTTACCCACATACACAGCTTTCACCACAATTTTTTTTATATATACTGCAGGTTCTTATTAGTCATCCATTTTATACACATCAGTGTATACATGTCAATCTCAATCTCCCAATTTGTCACACCACCCCTGCCCCCCGCCACTTTCCTCCCTTGGTGTCCATATGTCTGTTCTCTACATCTGTGTCTCAATTTCAGCCCGGCAAACAGGTTCATCTGTACCATTTTTCTAGGTTCCACATACATGTGTTAATATGTGATATTTGTTTTTCTCTTTCTGACTTACTTCACTCTGTATGACAATCTTTAGATTCATCCACGTCTCAACAAATGACACAATTACATTCCTTTTTATGGCTGAGTAGTATTCCATTGTATATATGTACCACATCTTCTTTATCCATTCATCTGTCGACGGGCATTTAGGTTGCTTCCATGACCTGGCTATTGTGAATAGTGCTGCAGTGAACATTGGGGTGCATGTGTCTTTTTGATTACGGTTTTCTCAGGGTATGTGCCCAGTAGTGGGATTACTGGGTCATATGGTAATTCTATGTTTAGTTTTTTTTTTTAATTTCTTTTACATCTTTATTGGAGTATAAATACTTTACAATGGTGTGTTAGTTTCTGCTTTATAACAAAGTGAATCAGTTATATATATACATATGTTCCCATATCTCTTCCCTCTTGCGCCTCCCTCCCTCCCACCCTCCCTATCCCACCCCTCCAGGCGGTCACAAAGCACCGAGCTGATCTCCCTGTGCTATGAGGCTTCTTCTCACTAGCTATCAATTTTATGTGTGGTAGTGTATATATGTCCATGCCACTCTCTCACTTTGTCACAGCTTACCCTTCCCCCTCCCCATATCCTCAAGTCCATTCTCTAGTAGGTCTGTGTCTTTATTCCTGTCTTACCCTTAGGTTCATCATGATTCATTTTGGATGATCTGTCCATTGGTGAAAGTGGGGTGTTATAGGCCCCTGCTATGAATGTGTTACTGTCGATCTCCCCTTCTATGGCTGTTAGTATTTGCCTTATGTACTGAGGTGCTCCTATGTTGGGTGCATAAATATTTACAATTGTTATATCTTCTTCTTGGATTGATCCCTTGATCAGTATGTAGTGTTCTTCTTTGTCTTTTCTAATAGTTTTTATTTTGTCTGATATGAGAATTGCTACTGCAGCTTTCTTTTGGTTTCCATTTACATGGAATATCTTTTTCCATCCCCTTACTTTCAGTCTGTATTTGTCTCTAGGTCTGAAGTGGGTCTCTTGTAGACAGCATATATATGGGTCTTGTTTTTGTATCCATTCAGCCAATCTGTGTCTTTTGGTGGGAGCATTTAGTCCATTTACATTTAAGGTAATTATCGATATGTATGTATGTTCCTATCCCCATTTTCTTAATTGTTTTGGGTTTGTTATTATAGGTCTTTTCCTTCTCTTGTGTTTCTTGCCTAGAGAAGTTCCTTTAGCATTCGTTGTAAAGGTGGTTTGGTGGTGCTGAACTCTCAGCTTTTGCTTGTCTGTAAACGTTTTAATTTCTCCATCAAATCTGAATGAGATCCTTGCTGGGTACAGTAATCTTGGTTGCAGGTTTTTCTCCTTCATCATTTACAGTATGTCCTGCCATTCCCTTCTGGCTTGCAGAGTTTCTGCTGAGAGATCAGCTGTTAACCTTA
>NW_020173241.1:0-25550 GCF_003031525.2 Neophocaena asiaeorientalis asiaeorientalis | reverse complement strand
TATTTTGTCTGATATGAGAATTGCTACTCCAGCTTTCTTTTGGTTTCCATTTGCATGGAATATCTTTTTCCATCCCCTTACTTTCAGTCTGTATTTGTCTCTAGGTCTGAAGTGGGTCTCTTGTAGACAGCATATATATGGGTCTTGTTTTTGTATCCATTCAGCCAATCTGTGTCTTTTGGTGGGAGCATTTAGTCCATTTACATTTAAGGTAATTATCGATATGTATGTATGTTCCTATCCCCATTTTCTTAATTGTTTTGGGTTTGTTATTATAGGTCTTTTCCTTCTCTTGTGTTTCTTGCCTAGAGAAGTTCCTTTAGCATTCGTTGTAAAGGTGGTTTGGTGGTGCTGAACTCTCAGCTTTTGCTTGTCTGTAAACGTTTTAATTTCTCCATCAAATCTGAATGAGATCCTTGCTGGGTACAGTAATCTTGGTTGCAGGTTTTTCTCCTTCATCATTTACAGTATGTCCTGCCATTCCCTTCTGGCTTGCAGAGTTTCTGCTGAGAGATCAGCTGTTAACCTTATGGGGATTCCCTTGTGTGTTATTTGTTGTTTTTCCCTTGTTGCTTTTAATATGTTTTCTTTGTATTTAATTTTCGACAGTTTGATTAATATGTGTCTTGGGGTATTTCTCCTTGGATTTATCCTGTATGGGACTCTCTGTGCTTCCTGGACTTATTTCCTTTCCCATATTAGGGAAGTTTTCAACTATAATCTCTTCAAATATTTTCTCAGTCCTTTTTCTCTTCTTTTTCTGGAACCGCTATAATTCGAATATTGGTGTGTTTAATGTTGTCCCAGAAGTCTCTGAGACTCTCTTCAGTTCTTTTCATTCTTTTTTCTTTATTCTGCTCTGCAGTAGTTATTTCCACTATTTTATCCCCCAGGTCACTTATCCGTTCTTCTGCCTCAGTTATTCTGCTATTGATCCCATCTAGAGTATTTTTCATTTCATTTATTGTGTTGTTCATCATTGTTTGTTTCTTTTGTTCTTCTAGGTCCTTGTTAAATGTTTCTTGCATTTTGTCTATTTCCAAGATTTTGGATCATCTTTACTATCATTATTCTGAATTCTTTTTCAGGTAGACTGCCTATTTCCTCTTCATTTGTTAGGTCTGGTGCGTTTTTATCTTGCCCCTTCATGTGTTGTGTGTTTTTCTGCTTCTCATTTTGCGTATCTTACTGTGTTTGGGGTCTCCTTTTTGCAGGCTGCATGTTCGTAGTTTCTGTTGTTTTTGATGTCTCTCCCCAGTGGCTAAGGTTGGTTCAGTGGGTTTTGTAGGCTTCCTGGTGGAGAGGACTAGTGCCTGTGTTCTGGTGGATGAGGCTGGATCTTGTCTCTCTGGTGGGCAGGTCCACGTCTGGTGGTGTGTTTTGGGGTGTCTGTGAACTTATTATGATTTTAGGCAGCCTCTCTGTTAATGTGTGGAGTTGTGTTCCTGTTTTGCTAGTTGTTTGGCATAGATTGTCCAGGACTGTAGCTTGCTGGTCGTTGAGTGAAGCTGGGTGCTGGTGTTGAGATGGAGATCTCTGGGAGATTTTCGCCATTTGATATTATGTGGAGCTGGGAGGTCTCCTGTTGACCAGTATCCTGAAGTTGGCTCTCGCACCTCAGAGGCACAGCACTGACTCCTGGCTGCAAAACCAAGAGCCTTTCATTCATAAGGCTCAGAATGAAAGGGAGAAAAAGTAGAGAAAGAATTAGTAGAGGTAGGAAGAAAGAAAGAAAGAAAGAAAGAAAGAAAGAAAAAGAAAGAAAGAAAAGAGGGAAGGAAGGAAGGAAGTAAAAAAGGAAGAAAGAAAGAAAGCAAAGAAGGAAAGAAAGAATGAAAGAAAGGAGGGAGGGAGGAAGGAAGGAAGGAAGGAAGGAGGGAAGGAAGGAAAAAAGAAAGAAAGAAGATACAGTATAATAAAATAAAGTAAAATATAATAAAGTTATTAAATTAAAAAAATAATTATTTAGAAAAAAAAAGGATGAATAGAACCTTAGGACAAATATTAGAAGCAAAGCTATACAGACAAAATCTCACACAGAAGCATACACATACACCCTCACAAAAAGAGGAAAAGGGGAAAAAATAATAAATCTTGCTCTCAAAGTCCACCTCCTCCATTTGGGATGATTCGCTGTCTATTCATGTATTCCACAGATGCAGGGTACATCAAGTTGATGGTGGAGCTTTAATCAGCTGCTTCTGAGGCTGCTGGGAGAGATTTCCCTTTCTCTTCTTTTTTCTCACAGCTCCCAGGGGCTCAGCTTTGGATTTGGCCCCGCCTCTGCGTGTAGATCACTGCAGGGCGTCTGTTTTTTGCTCAGACAGGATGGGGTTAAAGGAGCCGCTGATTCGGGGTCTCTGGCTCACTCAGGCCGGGGGGGAGGGAGGGGCGCGGAGTGCGGGGCGAACCTGCGGCGGCAGAGGTCAGCGTGATGTTGCACCAGCCTGAGGCCCGCCGTGCGTTCTCCCAGGGAAGTTGTCCCTGGATCCTGGGAACCTGGCAGTGGCGGGCTGCACAGGCTCCCTGGAAGAGGGGTGTGGATAGTGACCTGTGCTCGCACACAGGCCCCTTGTTGGCGGCAGCAGCCTTAGCGTCTCCCGCCCATCTCTGGAGTCCGCGCTTTTAGCTGCGGCTCGCGCCCGTGTCTGGAGTTCCTTTAAGCAGCGCTCTTAATCCCTTCCCCTCGCGCACCAGGAAACAAAGAGGGAAGAAAAAGTCTCTTGCCTCTTCGGCAGCTCCCGACCTTTTCCCGGACTACCTCCCGGCTAGCCGTGGTGCACTAACCCCTTCAGGCTGTGTTCACGCAGCCAACCCTAGTCTTCTCCCTGCGCTCCGACCAAAGCCCAAGCCTCAGCTCGCAGCCCCGCCAGCCCTGGCGGGTGAGTAGATAAGCCTCTCGGGCTGGTGAGTGCAGCTCGGCACCGATCCTCTGTGCGGGAATCTCCTCGCTTTACCCTCTGCACCCCTGTTGCTGTGCTCTCCTCCGCGGCTCCGAAGCGCCCCCCTCCGCCCCCTGCAGTCTCCATCCACGAAGGGGCTTCCTAGTGTGTGGAAACCTTTCCTCCTTCACAGCTCCCTCCCACTGGTGCAGGTCCCATCCCTATTCTTTTGTCTCTGTTTTTTCTTTTGCCCTACCCAAGTACGTGGGGAGTTTCTTGCCTTTTGGGAGGTCTGAGGTCTTTTGCCAGCATTCAATAGGTGTTCTGTAGGAGTTGCTCCACGTGTAGATGTATTTCTGGTATATCTGTGCGGAGGAAGGTGATTTCCTTGTCTTACTCTTCCGCCATCTTCCCCTCCGCCCCCATGTTTAAGTTTATAGGAAACTGCTAAATACTTTTCCAGAGTGGCTGTACCATTTTGCATCTCCACAAGCAACATGTGAGAGCTCCATTTGCTCTACATCCTAGCCAGCACTTGGTATTGCTGGGTTTGTTTTTTTTTTTGCGGTACACGGGCCTCTCACTGTTGTGGCCTCTCCCGTTGCGGAGCACAGACTCTGGATGTGCAAGCTTAGCGGCCATGGCTGACGGGCCCAGCCGCTCCGTGGCATGTGGGTTCTTCCCAGACCGGGGCATGAACCTGTGTCCCCTGCATCGGCAGGTGGACTCTCAACTACTGTGCCACCAGGGAAGCCCGGTATTCTTGTTTTTTTTGTTTCTTGTTTTTAGACATTTTAGTAGTAGCTCATCCTGGATTTAATTTATATTTCCCTATTAACTAATAATGCACATGTTTTAATGTGCTTATTTGCCATCCAAGTATCTTCTTCAGGAAAGTGTACTTTCAAATCTTTTGCCTGGTTTTATTGAGCTGTTTTTCTTACTCCTGAGATTTGAGATTTCTCATACATTGTGGATTCAAGTCCTTTGTCAGGTGGGTGATTTGCAAACAAACTTCTCCTTGTTTTTGACTTTTATTTTGGATTATGATTTTGGTGTCATGGTTAACCCAGTGGTTGGAAAATATTTTTGTAAAGGGCCACATATACAGTGTTGTGTCTGTTACATGTTGCATTTTTTTCATTTTTTGTTTTGTTTTTATTTGCTTTTACAACCCTTTAATAATGTAAGAACAATTCTTTGCTCACAGACTGTACAAAAACAGGCCATAGCTATATTTGGTCAGTAGCCCATACCTCCTCAAACCTGGTCTAAATTAAGGCAACAAAGATTTATTTCTATGTTTCTTCTAGAAGTTTTGTAATTTTAGGTTTTACATTTAGGTCTATAGTCCATTTTAAGTTAATTTTCATATGTGGTATGAAATATAGATGGAAATACTTAAAAAATTTTTTTTTGCCTTATGGATATTCAATTGTTCCTCTACCATTTGTAGCAAAAGCTATCCTTTCTACACTGAATTGCCTTTACAGCTTTGTTAAAAAAACAATTGCTCTTATATGCGTGAGCTTTTTTTCTGGACTCTGTTCTGTTTCACTTATGCATCTGTCTCTCTTCATGCCCATACCGTACTGTGTTTTTGCATTAGTGTAAGCCTTGAAGTCAGATATTGTTAATTCTGCAAATTTTTTCTTTTGGCCCTTCTACGTTTCTATATCCGTTTTAGAATTAGTTTGTCAAATCCCACAAAAAAACTGTTGGGATTTTGATTATGATTGCATTGAACCTATAAATAAATTGGGGAGAATTGACATCTTAACAATAATGACTCTTCCTAATCATGAAAATAGTATATCTCTTTATTTACTTAAATTTCTCTTGGCATTAGTCTGCAGTTTACAGGTCTTATGCATCTTTTGCCAGATACATCCCTATGTATTTCATACATTTTATGCTATTGTAAATTGTCCCATTTTTTATTTCACTTTCCAATTATTTGTTGTTGGTCTATACAATTGATTTTTAAAATATTAACCTTGTGTCCCACATGACATTGCTAAGTTCTAGTACTGTTTTTGTTTTTTGTAGATTCCATAGTCTTTTTCATGTCGGTGATTGTCATTTATGAAAAGAAGATAATTTTAGTTCTTCTCTTCCAATCTGGCTGAATTTTATTTCTTGTCCTTTCCTTAATGAACTGGCTAGAATATCTAGTACAATGTTGAATAAAAAAGATGTAAGTGGATGTATTTGCCTCATTCCTGATCTTAGGGAAAAAGCATTCAGTCTGTCCCATTAAGTATGATGTTAGCTGTGGGCTTTTCAAAATATTGCTAAGAATGTTTATATCTATGTCCAGGAGGGGCATTGGGCTCTACTTTACTTTTCTTCTAGTATCTTTATCTGCTTTTGGCATCAGAGTAATGTTGACCTCATAGAATGAGTTGTGAAGTACTCCATCTTCTCTAATTTTCTGGAAGAGTTTATTGATGTTATTTCTTCCTTAAATGTTTGGTAGAATTCACCAGTGAATCCATATGGGATTGAAGTTTTCTTAATGAGAAGGACTTTAACTATGAAGGTAATTTATTTGGACTTTAAATTTTTTCTTGAGTAAATTATAGTAGTTTGTGTCTTTTAAGAGGTTTATCATGTGATGTAAGTTAAATTTATTGGTATAAAGTTGTTCATAATACTATGTGATTATCCTTTTAATGTCGGTAGAATCTGCAGTAACAGCATCTCTTGTTCCGGATATTGTTAATTTGTGTCTTTTCCTCTTTATTCTGATTAATCAGCTTAGATTTTCTAGTTTCTTAAGGTAGAAGCTGAGGTCAGTCATTGATATGACCCCTTTCTTCTTTTCTATTAGAAGTGTCTAGTGCCATAACTTTCCCTTTAGAAACTGCTATTTTCTGTTTGATTTTTTTCGGTGACCTATGGGTTATTTAAAAGTATGTTATTTTGTTTTCAAATACATGGGGATATTTAAGATATCATCATGCTATTGATTTCTAATTCAATTCCATTGTGGTTAAAGATCAGAATTTGTATGGCATGAATCCTTTAAAATTTGAGAATGAGTTTATGGCCCCAGAATACGGTCTATCTTAGTAAATGTTTCATATGCACTTGAAAAGAATGTGTATTCTGCTTTTTCGATGGAGTTTCCTATGAATGTCAATTAGGTCTAGTTGATTGATATTTGCTGTCTAAATGTTCTATATCCTTATTAATTTTCTGCGTACATATTCTATCAATTATTGAGAAAGGAGTATTGAAATCTCTGACTATATATATGGATTTGTCTAGTTCTATTTGCAGATCAATTTTTGCTTCATTAGATATATAATACTTTAGTATATTCATGTATTCTGGATTAACTGGTACTTTTATCATTATGAAATAAACTTCTTTACCCTGACAATATTCTTTAATCTTAAATCTAATTTGTCTGATATTAATATAACCACTGTAGTTTGTTTTTTAAAAAATTAGGATAATTTTAGATTTACAGAAATTTGAAAAGGTAGTCCAGAGTTCCTATATACCTTTCAACCAACTTCCCTAACGTTAACATCTTACATAACTACTGTACATTTGTTAAAGATAAGAAATTCTCATTGATCCAATATTATTAATTAATCCAAAGACCAGTTTTCCCACAAATGTCCTTTTCATTTTGTTTTGTTTTGACAGTTTTCAGTCAAGTATTTTGTGCTTAACTCAAGTATTTAGTCAAGTATTTTGTAAAATGTCCCACAATTTCAGTTTGTCTGATGTTTTCTCATGATCAGATGGTAGTTATAAATTTTTGAGGAAGAGCACCATGGAAGTAAGGTCCCCTTTTCAGCACAGCATATAAACGGTATAGAATATCAACCTATCATTCATGATGTTAACATCGATCACTTGGTTAAAGTAGTGTCTGCTAGGTTTCTCCACTGTAAAGTTACTATTTCTTTCTGTGCATACTTTATTCTTTGCAGGTGGAATCCATTTGACACTCAAGGGGAGAAGAGTTAAACTTCACCTCCCTGAGGGGGATAGTATCTAAACATATTATTGGGAATTCTTCATAAGGAAGATTGGCTCCTTCTTCCCAGTTCATTTTTTATTTAATGATTTATTAATACCAGTATATAATCATGAATATTTATTTTAGGCTTATAATCTAATTCTGTCATTAATCATCTTGTGGCTCAAATTGTTCCAGCTTTGGCCGTTGTGAAATATTTCAGCTGGCTCCTATATCCTTTTGACATGCTCCATACTTTTTTTTTTTTTTTTGCATTTCTATACTTTGTGGCACTACAAGATGCTTCAGGCTGATCATCTATTTTTCTTGCCCTACCCCTAGGATCAGCCACTTTTCCAAGGAGAACAGGATTTAGAAACCAATATCTGAGCACTGGATATGCTTACTGATACTGGAATGTCACTGCTTCTAGACCCTATTAGTAGACTGAACAAGGAAATAAATGTATGTATACTAACCAATGTTATCTATCCATCTATCTAAATTTAAATTAATGTGAGTTCATGCTGGCATCTCTATTTTAATCCAGCACTATAATGTTTATTCTAGCCTTCTCTCAATGTCTGTTTATTTATAACTTCTTTATTTGACAGTGAGAAACCTTATTTCCATTATCTATAATTAATTTACTTATTGTTCAAGCCAAATATATGTGTAAAGTAGTTTCAGAATTGCTAAACTGTCACCCTGTAAGAAACAAATTTACTATTTGCAATTCAGTGTTAATGTACAAATCCTTTGTCTTTAGTGTTATAATATCCAGTTAAAATACTTTTTTCCAAATTTACTTATGACAGCTCTTAATCTCATCTCTCTTCAGTGAGGTTATATCATATATCTGTAAAACACTTAGATTCACATGTCAGAGTCTGCATTCCATCCTGGAATCCTCTGTCTTTCTGGTTATTTTTTTAAAAACATACTTACATATAGTAAGTGTATTTTTTTTTTTTTTTTGTGGTACACGGGTCTCTCACTGTTGTGGCCTCTCCCGTTGCAGAGCACAGGCTCCGGATGCGCAGGCTCAGCGGCCATAGCTCACGGGCCCAGCTGCTCCGCAGCACGCAAGATCCTCCCAGACCGGGGCACGAACCTGCGTCCCCTGCATCAGCAGGCGGACTCTCAACTACTGCGCCACCAGGGAAGCCCGTAAGTGTATTTTATTTTTTGCTAGGGCTGCCATAACAAATACTACAGAGAAGGTGGCTTAAGTTCTGGAAGTTAGAAGTTCCATTCTCAGGCCTCTCTCCTTGGCTTATAGATGGCCTTTTCCCTTTCTTGTGATCTTTCCTCTGTGAATGCGCACACCTGTGTCCTAATCTTTTCTTATAAGGACACCAGGCATATTGTATTAGGGCCCATCTATATGGCCTCATTTTACCTTAATTACCTCTCTAAAGGTAATTGAGAGTACATTGAGAGTGTATGTCTAAATACACTCACATTCTGAGGTTATGGGCGTTAAAACTTTAACATATGAATTTGGAGGATGGGGCACAATTCCGCCCATAACGGTAAGGTTCACTGTTTGTGTTGTATATTCTATAGGTTTTTGATGAATGCATAGTTATGTCTTTGATTGTTTTTCAGTTGATTTGGTAGAAGGTAAGGGTCCAATTTATTTCTTTGACGTATGAATATATAGCCATCATTTATTGAAAAAGTCTGTTATTTCCTCATTCTTGGAACCCTTGTTAAAAAAAAAATCAATTGACTATAGGCAGGTTCTAGAGAAGGGCAAAAAGGGCCAGCCTTATTTTGGCTGCTATGCCATGGCAGCCAGTGTGGGTCTGATAGGGGTAAGTAGTCTGATGGGAGATGTACAAGTTGCTGAGGAGGCAGTGGCCCAGGAGAGTGATTGGGTGCAGAAGGCAAAAAGTTTTAAAAATAAAAATCAATTGACTACTTTTATAAGGGTTTATTTCTGGGCACTTTTTACCAAGTCCAAGCTCTTACTTCTTGTTACATGACAGGCCAATAAATCAAGAGACAGGTGTTGGAGCAAGGAATAGTGACTTTATTTGGAAAGCCAGCAGACTGAGAAGATGGTGAACTAGTGTCCAAAGAACAATCTCACCTGAGTTAGAATCCAGGCTTTTTTTTATACTAAAAGGGAGGGGTTGTGGCTGGTTGTTGCAGACTTCTTGGTGTCACCCAGAAGGGGATGTGGTCTGCTCATGATGTTCCTGTAAACCTCCAAAGACAAATATTATTTTCTGTTCAACTTTTTATCTCTATATGAACAAGAAACTTTAAAGGTCAAGCCTGGGAGGCAAAGCCTTGAGAAATGTCCATTATGTATATTTCAGGCTGTAGGCAACATTCTTTTACAAAGGTGCAGAGCCAGCGTGACTAAGCATAGGCAACAGCACAAAGGTTAGAGCTGAAGGAATAGATCCAATATGGAGTCAGGTTTGTTCTTCTCTGTTACGATATTAAGTCTCTCAATTCATGAACACAGGATATCTTTCCATTTAACTCTTCTTTAATGTTTCAGATATGTCTTATAGTTTTCAGTGTACAAGTCTTTCCCCTCCTTGGTTAAATTTATTCCTAAGCATTTTATTCTTTTTGATGCTATTTGATATAATTTTCTTTTCTTTTCAGACTGTTCATTGCTAAAGTATAGAAATAAAACTGATTTTTAGTGTTAATTTTGTATCCTGCAACTTTGCTGAATTCATTTACTATCTCTAGCAGTGCTTTGTGGATTCTTTCGAGATATCTACATATAAGATCATGTTATTTGTCATCAAAGATAATTTTACCTCTTTTTTTACGATTTGGATGACATTTATTTCTTTTTTTGCCTAATTGCTCTCGCTAGAACTTCTAATATACAGTGGTGAAAGTGGTATTATTCCTGATCTTAGGAGAAAACATTTTAGTCTTTATTGAGAATGATGTTATCTGTAGGGTTTTCATATATGGCTTTTTAATGTTGAAGAATTTCTCTTTTATTCTTAGTGTTTTTAGTATTTTTTCCAGGAAAATATATTGGATTTTGTCAGTTTTTTTCTGAAACAATTGAAATGCACGTGTGTTTCTTTTTTCCCCTTCATTATATTAATGTGCTCTTTTACATTGATTGGTTTTTATTTGTTGAACTACCCTAGCATTGAGAGGATAAATCTCAATTGATCATGGTGTATAATCATTTTTATATGTTGTGGTATTAGTTTGCTAGCATTTTATTGAGAATTTCTACATCTATACTCATAAAAACATTTGTCCGTAGTTTCCTTATTGAGTCTTTGTCATCAGTATCAGGGCCACGTAGAATGAAATAGAACATTTTTTTTCTTCAGTGTTTTGGAAGAGTCTGAGAAGGATTTGTGTTAATTCTTCTTTAAATAATTGGTACAATTCACCAGTGAAGCTATATGATTTTGGGCTTTTCTTTTTTGGAAGTTTCTGAATTCCTATTAATCTCCTTGCTTGTTATAGATCTATTCAGATTTTCTATTTCTTTTTGAGGCAGTTTTACTAGTTTGTGTGTTTCTAGGAATTTGTTCACTTCATCTACGTCCACTTTGTTGGCATTCAATATTTCATACTATTCTATGATAATCTCTTTTATACCTGTAAAATTGGTCATAGTGTCCGCATTTTCACTTCTGATTTTAGTAATTTGTGTCCTTTTAATGATTTATCTTTGTCAATCTAACTAAAGATTTGTTGAAACCATGCCCTGTACCTTACACACTGAAGGTCCATGAGGTAGGAAAAAAATAGCAACAAAATGATACATCAAGAACACCAAACTTGTTTTGCAGAGTACCAAGGAAACTGCAGATATGTAAACAACTTGCTGATAGCCCTTTCCACTGAGCATCATGCAGGCTCATTCAGAGACTAGGATGACTGATAGTGAACTTCAGACATCACAAGCCAAAAATCCACCACATGCAACATATACAACCCCCAGAAATTGTACATGTGACCCATGAAGAGGCATGAAGGATAGTCAAGCCTATACAGAGAATTCTTGAAACATAAATTACTCTCCCCTAGTCATTTCGGAGCCCCTGCCCCTCTTGCTCTCTACTTTCACTATAAATATCTTACTAACAGCTGATCAGGAAGACAGGTCACAGCATTGCCTCCTGTCTCCTTGCTTGGCTGCCCGGCAATAAAGTCTCTTTTCAAGACCATTGCCTGAGTACTTGGTCTTTCCATAGCAGAGTGGGCAACAAGCTCACTTGTTTGTTTACATTGTCAATTTTGTTGATCTTTTCAAAGAACCAACTGTTGCTTTTGTTGATTTCCTTTATCATTTTTTAATTTCTTTATTTTCCTATAATCTTTGTTATTTTCTCCCTTCTGCTAGCTTTGGATTTAATTTGCTCTTATTTTTCTAGTTCTTTAAGGTATATCATTAGATTATTGATTTGAGATCTTTCTTTTTTAATATAGATTTTACAGCTATCAATTTCCCTCTTATTATTGCCTCTTCACTGCATCTGGTAAGTCCTGGTGTGTTCTGTTTTCATTTTTATTCAACTCAAAGATGTTTTCTACTATCCCTTATTTCTTCTTTGACCATTTGGTTGTTTAAGAGGGTGTGGTTTAATTTCCACATATCTGTGACTTTTCCAGTTTTCCTTCTGTAACTGATTTCTATCTTTTTCCAATTTTGATTAGAAAAGATCAAAATGATTTTTCCCCAACTTATTAGAGCTTGTTTTGTGGTCTAACATATGGTCAGTACTGAAGAATGTTCAATATGCACTTGAGAATAATGTCTATTCTGCTGCTATTTGGTGAAGTGTTCTATATATGTCTGTTAAATTTGATGGTTTATAGTTTTATTTGAGACTTCTATTTCCTTATTAATCTTCTATTTGTTTGTTCTATCCATTATTTAATAGAATGTATTGAAATCTCCAACTACAGGCAATTCAGAGATACTGTGGGTTTGGTTCCAGACCACTGCAATAAGGCAAACATCATAAATTTTTTGTTTCCCAGTGCATATAAAAAAGTTATGTTTATACTATACTGTAGTCTATTAAGTGTGTGATAGCATTATGTTTAAAAAACAATGTACATACATTAATTAAAAATACTTTATTGCTAAAAAATTCTAACCATCATCTGAGTCTTTCTTTAGTGAGTCATTATCTTTTTTTAACAGTAACATCAAATATCACCAGTTACCATAACAAATATAATCATAATGAAATAGCTTGAAATATTGCAAGAATTGCCAAAATGTACACAGACATTAAGTGAGCAAATGGTGTTGGAAAAATGACACTGATAGACATGCTCAATGCAGGCTTGCTGCAAACCTTCAATTTGTAAAAAATGCAATATCCATGAAGCACAATAAAGCAAAACACAATAGAGTTAAGCCTATACTATTGTAGAATTATCTATTTCTCCTTTCAGTTCTGTCAGTTTTTGCTTCATATACTTTGCAGTTCTGTTGTTAGATGTGTATACATTTATGTCTTACATTTTCTGGTTAGATTGAACCTTTTATCAATATTTAATAAATCAATTAACTTGATTTTTATCAATATTGATTTTATCAATATTTAATAAATCAATTAATAAATCAATATTTAATGTCCTCTTTGTCCCTCTTATCTTTTTTGACTTAAAGCCTATTTTTCGGACAGTAATATAGCCATTACATTATAGCTCTCTTATGATTACTATTTGCATGAACTATCTTTTTCCATTCATTTACTTTCAACCTCTTCATGTCCTTGTATCTAAAGTGAATTTGTTATAGGAAGAATACAGATGAATTGTATTTTTAAATCTAATCTGACAATTTCTGCCTTTCGGTAGGAGTAAAATCAGTTTACCTTTATCTAAAATTTTTTTTCAATTTATTTTTGTTATAATTGACATATAGAATTTTGTAAATTTAATGTGTACATGTTTATTTGTTACGTTTATATATTGTAATATGATTACCACCATAGTGTTAGTTAACACCTCTATTATGTCACGTAATTATCATTTTTTTAATGTGGGAATAATTATGATCTAGTCTCTTAGCAACTTTGAAGTTTATAATGCAGTATTGTTGTATATAATTACTATGCTGTGCATTAGATCTACAGGACTTATTTATCTACTAGTTGCAAGTTTGTACCCTTAATCAACATATACTGAATACGCCCTCCCCAGCCCCTGGTAACCACCACTCTATCCTCTGTTTTTATGAGTTTGGCTTTTTTAGATTCCACATATAAGTGATATAATACAGTATTTGTCTCTTTCCATCTGACATATCTCAGAATAATGCTTTCATGGTCCATCCATGTTGTCTCAAATGGCAGTATTTTATTCTTTCCCATAGCTGAATAATATTCCATTATATATCATAATTTCTTTGTCCATTCATTCACTGATGAACATTTAGGCTGTTTCCATATTTTCATTATTGTGAATAATGTTGGAGTGAACATGGCCGTGCGTATTTTTTGACATCCTGTTTTCATTTACTTTGAATATATACCCAGGTGAAGAATTGCTAAATCATACGTAGTTCTATTTTTAATTTTTTGAGGAAGCTTCCTACTGTTTTCCATAGTGGCTGAGCCAATCTGCATCCCTCCCAGTGAACAAAGGTTCCCTTATCTCTGCATCCTCTTCAACACTTGATATCACTTATCTTCTTGACAATACCCTTTCCAACAGGTGTGAGGTGATATCTCACTGTGGTTTTTATTTGCATTTCCCTGATGATTAGTGATATTGACCAACTTTTCATGTTCCAGTTTGCCATTTGGATTTCTTCCTTGGAAAAATATTTTTTTGGTCCTTTGCTTGTTTAAAAAATTAGATTGTTTATTTGGTATTGAGTTGTATGAATTCTTTATATATTTTATATATTAACCCATTAACTGATATATGGCTTGCAATTGTGTTAGTCACCTGTACAGCAAAGTGATTCAGTTATACATATATACATATTTTCTGATTCCTTTCCATTATAGGTTATTACAAGATATTGAATATAATTCCCTGTGCTATACAGCAGGATCTTATTGTTTATCTATATCTAGTGGTGTGTTTCTTTTAATCCCGTATTCTTAATGTATCCCTCTCCCCCTTCCCCTTTGTCAACCATAAATTTCTTTTCCATGTCTGTGAATCTATTTCTGTTTTGTAAATAAGTTCATTTGTATTATTTTTTAAGATTCCACATATAAGTGGTATCATATTTGTTTTTCTCTGTCTCACTTACTTCATTTAGTATGCTAATCTCTAGGTCCATCCATGGTACTGCAAATGGCATTATTTCATTCTTTTTTATGGCTGAGTAATATTTCATTGTATATATACTCATCTTCGTTACCCATCCATCTGTCGATGTACATAAAGTCCAGCTTTCTAATTTCAACTGACCAAGCCCTTCCTGACCTTGTTCCTATTTATTCCTCTGATTGCATTTCCTACCAGCCACATGGGATTTCATACCCTTCCTGCCTCAGGGCCTTTGCACTGGCTGTTCTTGGCCTGGCATTTTCTCTGCCTGAACCTTCAAATGGCTGATTTATTGTCTTTGTATCTCTGTGGGAGGTGATCTCGTTTGTCAGGTAACTTGTTTGTAGTGTGGTTTCCCTATGAGGCTGTGTCCTCCTGAGAACAGGGCATGTCCATCCCATTAACTGCTAGGTGACCAGTGCCTGGAATAATACCTAGCACATGGTCAGTGCTCAACAAAGTAGTCAAATAAAAGAATGAACTTTCACAAAGGTATTGCACACCAAAGTCACCAGGACAAAATCAAGACCCTGTGTTGAGTGGGAAATATTTTGTTGTAGTTAATGAATGCAATTAAGAAACAAAATTGTGGCTTAAAGCATAAAATGCAGGCTTTTCTAAGTGAGTGGAGTGGAAAGGAGGTAGTGTCATCATTGTCAATGTAGGTAAGCCCAAGGTTCCATGTCAGTGGGAATTTCCTCAAATGTGTGAATAAGGAGAAGGAATTGTGTGGCTGATGTGACCCAGGACTTGTGACCACTATAGACCAGAGGGATGCAAACTGGCTCCTGTGAGCCAGATGTAGCCTGCCAGAAGACCTGGTGTGAAGCTTTAATGTTTTATGAAACATTTCACATTTGCTGACATTTTTAGAAATCAATGATTTTATATAAAATCTGGAATTCTGCCTCTTCTAGAAAAACTAGCAGACCTGGAGTCCTTGGACTCCTGTTCTTGGAGAGCAGAAATCAGCTAGAGAAGGAGAGGTGCTAATACTCACAAGTACTCCTTGTGCTTAGCTCTGAACACAGATGCCCAGGCATCACTCAAAGCCTTCCTGTGCAGTCAGTATGCATGCCACCATTCTACATGAGGCAGGGAATGCACAGCAGAGCTAAATGACTTTCCCAGAGGAGCAGAGTAGTGGCCCTACTCTCCAGGCTGCCCCACATCAGCATGATTTTTATAGCTGTGGTCACTTCCTGTTCTGGCCTCTGGAATCACTTGGAAAAAGTCTACTCACTTTCCACGCTCCATCCTCTCTAGTATCTGCTGGAAGCAATCATTTCTGGAAATTTTCTTATCCCAGGCAGTTTCATAATTTAGTGAAGGACGTTTGAAATCTGGGATGAAGAATTTGGACAAAGTTCAGTAGGTTATGGAAATCTTACTTTGATTTTAGATGCAGAGTTGTTCAGGTCTATAATTTTAAGCAGAAAATCCAATAAAATATTTAACATAATGTTGTTTGGCTGCACCCAGCAGGCCTACAAGGCCTACATTTGCCCAGCTTTAAGACTGAAGAAAGAGCCTGGAGTCAGCAACAGAGACATCAGTGGTTTAATGAATGGGGGATCCTACATGTCTGAAACCAGGTTCCGGAGTGACACCCTACCATGTGTGGCACACAGTGGGCAGGACATGGTGGCAGTCTTCATTCCCAGGTGAGGGGGGAAAGGAGATTGCCAGTTATAGGGGAAATTAGGTCAGGTTGGCTCATTAGTCACCAGGGAAACTAGCAGAGAGGCATGCCCAACACCACCCCTTTGATAAGGACAATCACTAGCTGGGGTTTGGGGTAAGCATGTAGGAAGGTCAGTCAGGTGAGTAGGGTATAGGTAAAGAAGGCACTGGTCGAGCAGGGGATGTACAGAGAGTAAGAGAGCCCCCATCTTGAGTGACATGACAATACACTCCACCCCTACATACCCAGCATCCCATTAAAATCTTGGTCTTCCCCTCTTCCACAATATCCCTGTGGTCAGGTATGTAGGGGGCACTGCCACCAGATACCACAGATACAATACAGACAGAAGCAGCCAGAGAGCCTCAAGAGTAAGAGACCTAGTATGCTCAGGACAGTCATTGGCCATGATGTGTGCAAATTTTGGAGACAAGCACTTACCAGGTCAATGTAGAGGGAGTCAATAGCAGCAGTGCCCTGTGCAGTTATAAGGAAGGTAAAGCCACCCCTGGTTTTCACAAACCCAGAGCCACTCCCATGGGGAGGGGAAGGCCCCAGCTTTAAAAGAAACATTCTGTTGGCGTAGCCAGGAGTCAGCACAGTTACAGGTCTGCCACCCAATATTATGTTGGGTGCCATTAGGAGTGGATCCATTAAGTCTTTCTAAACAAAAAAACAGTTAATCCCACTAGTTGGACTTGTGTGTTCTGAGGCCAGCCTATTCCACTCCACACAGCATAGCCCAGGGGGCTCATGGGCAGTCAGTTGTACAGTAAGTTTACTGACGGGGGTCCTTCTGATGTGTTGGCATGTGAGACAGGAAGGTGGTGAGAGTCTTTCTCCCCTATTTTCAGTCATCCTCACATAGTCACATTAGCCGGTTTGATTTTTCATGGAAGTCCAGAGGAGGATGACAATGCCATCTCACTGTAGACGCAGGAATTAGACTCATTTTGCAGTGAGGCCCGTGTTGCTGCTCAGTACTCAAATAGAGATCCTCCCTCAGACTAAGGACAAAATGTAAGACATCTAACAGGTACAACACATGGGAGATCATGACAATAAAGCAAAATACCAGCAGTACCCGCATTCTGAGATAATACCACACCCACCCGTGGTTTTTGTCTTAGTCTGCAATACAATTCAGAAAACTCAAGTTCTCAGTAATACAAGAACGTGTCTAAAATGATCTACACAATGGCCACCTAGTTTTACCTTGGATGTCTGAACCACAGTCACTCCAGTTTGACTTTCAAATGCATTTCCTCCCTCAGTGGCCAAAGCAGATGCACAATGCATGTCTGAAAGTCTGCAAAACAGGCTTCCCTGGTCAGTAAAATTTAAGTTATAACACGCATAAGCCTTCTGACTTCCCCCATATCTGAATATGTGCATATTTTCCATCATTTCCCCTTTTGATTGCAAATCTTTTGATAGAAAGCAATGATGCTCAAAATATCCATCCCTCAATGCTGGGGTGCTGGCTCCTACCCCAGGTTCAGATCATGTCGCTCGCTGTTAGGTCTCCTTTATTTTAACCTAGTCATTCACGTTGGGGGAAAACTAATCTGAACTCATGAACAGGCTCAGAGATATGTTAATTGGGAAACACTTTATAGGCTATACATTTTATCACTTACACTCAATTGCCTCACAAGCATTGCACATGTGCTATTAGCTTAAAGCAAGCAATGTCACATTTCATGAGTAGTTATAATCTGAAAATTTCACTAGATAATTTTCTTTCCATCCAGAACATCAGGGCAAAAGCATGGTTAACACAATAACTGTCGTAAATACAGACCTTAACTAACAGAACTAGAATTTAACATCCACTAAAACATTTTCTTTTTTCTCTCTGAAGTTACCCCCATCTCCACCAAACACAGCAAAATCAAAACTAGTTTGTTTGCAATTGACCATATCAGCTCCTTCAAACTGGCTGAGGTAGAAGTCCTCAGGAGTCTCAGACTGAATTCCGCAAAGGCCTCTCAAGGCCAGGAAAGCCATGACAAAAGCCTGTCATAAGCCTCCACCTCAGTGTATTTCTCTCTTCTAGAGGTCCCCCAAATATCAAGATTCGTGCACATGTCAGGAGACAGTCTTTCCCATTCACCTGATAAGGCTGCTTAGAAACCAAGAGTCCCAGTTTTTGGAGGGACTAGGCAGAGAGAAAAGAAAAATGTTTCAATTCTACCTTTAGGAGTAGTTTACCCAATTGCTGTAAGTCACAACTAACTTGAGGGGAAGGGCATCCCTCTATCTGGAAAACACATATCAAAACATTCCAGACAAAACCCATAAATATTATAACCATATTCACCAGTTCACTCAGTAACCAATCCTTCCATTAACTTCTTACGAAGCCATTGGGTTTTCCTTTAGGATTATTTAAGTTCTTACCCAGTTCTGCAGTGTAATCTGAAATTTATCAGAGAATTGTTATTGTCAAAAGTCGTTCCTATGAATCTTGCCGATAAAGCACTTTTGCAAAAGCATCAGAGTACATAACTGTCTATAAAAGACAAAAGATATAAAAAGTCACAGTTAAACATCTTATCACAATGTAAGTGATAAACTTGGTTATAACTAGAATTATGACTGATTATAATCTTAACCCTCAAAAACCTTAATCCCTGGCAAAAACCAAGAAACAATTGTGCATTTCCTGATTGGAAAGCTTAATGCTTTAGTCTTATGCTCCTAAGCAGGCAAAAGTAGATAAACTTAGACCTGCCCAGCAATTAGTGTTCCAATATTTTACCTTTTTTGAAATGACTTAGTCAATGAATTCTCTTCATGTAACTTAGTTTAGTTTCAAGTTACCAAAATCTTGACAGACTATTTTAGATAGACATTCCCAAAACATAATTATTCCCATGAAGATTTTAAAAAACCTTGTTCCTTTTTCTTCAGTTACTCTTAGAGATCACATATGATTAGATTAAACTTCCTGAGAACCCAGGTAGATCAAATACATCTCAAAGGTACAGGAAGAGAAATACCAATTCCTTCTAGAGAGCTAGCTTAACCAATTACAGAAGGCTCACTTTGACACAATAGCAGAGCCATGAGGGGCCATTTTTCTCCAGATCTCTTGGCAGCCCCCATTCATCATGCACAAGCCACTACAGGGTCCACATTCCAGTAGACATCCACTGCAGTACTACCCCTACAACTTTCAGGATTACCCCCTCAATCTTTGGACCCCTTGTGTGAATGGCCGGCCACCCCGCGATAAAGCCCACAACTTTCGGACCCCACCAGCTTGTGGACAGCCCCTGCAACATTCCGTTCCCCATCCTGTGTTTCCCAACATCTCAGTGCTCATAGGAGATTCCTTGTTCTCCTGGCTGGCTCTGCCAACTGTTGGGCTGCACCCAGCAGGGCCATAATGCCTACATTTGCCCAGTTTAAGACCAAAGAAGAAGCCTGGAGTCAGCAACAGAGACATCAGTGGCTTAATGGATGGTAGGGGGTGTAGATTGCCAGTTACGGGGAGAATTACGTCAGTGTGGCGCATTAGTTACCAGGACACATACTATCCCTTTGATAAGGACAATCACTAGCCTGGGCCTGGGGCAAGCATGTAGGAAGGTCAGTCGTGTGAGTAGGGTATAGATGAAGCAGGCAGTGGTTGAGCAGGGGATGTACAGAGAGTAAGAGAGTCCCTATCTTGAGTGGCCTGACCATATAAATGTCATCAGTATTATACCATGTCCCTGTTCTCTCCTTCCTGATCCTCTACTCCACACTTCATGTAGTAAAGTCAGAGTAATTTACCTATTTGGCTTTGAATGATTTCTTTACCAAAATATTATATTAGATATGATTTCTCGAGACTACTTTTGGCTTCATTATGACAATTTTTAAGGATCATGGCACAGGGATATCGGCTCGGTGCTTTGTGACTGCCTGGAGGGGTGGGATTGGGAGGGAAGGAGACGCAAGAAGGAAGAGATATGGGAACACATGTATATGTATAACTGATTCACTTTGTTATAAAGCAGAAACTAACACACCATTGTAAAGCAATTATACCCCAATAAAGATGTTAAAAGAAAAAGTGCTAAGATAATGTGCCTTAAAAAAAAATAATAATGCCCAATGCAGGCAATTAAGTTCTATGGGCAAATAAAGGAGGAAACATTAGCGTTAGAGGCAGACTTTTGAGATACTGCGTGTTCAGTTCCAGACCACCGCAATAAAGCGAGTCACGTGAATGTTTTTGGTTTCCCAGTGCATGTAAAAATTGTTTACACTATCCTGTAGTCTAAAAAGTGTGCAATAGCATTGTGTCTAAAAATCAAAGCAATGCACATACCTTAAAAAAAAAAATATAAGCTGAATTTGTTTACGATAGAAATTTCTTGAAACAACTGGATCACTAGGCAGTTCTTTGGTCTTTTTAGGTTCTATAGGGAGTTTGTGTTGTAATCATGGCTTTGTATTGTGGGATTTGATCTGCATCATCAAGTCTGAATTCTTAAGGGACATGTGCAGCTACTTTCATGCAACAAAAATAACCTCACATCCTTCTTGGCAAATATATCTATCCACAATACAGGGGCAAGTTTGTGCCTTTATATCAGTTGTATCTCACATTTAGAGATCATGATGAACCTAAACCAGTAGTTTTTGACGAACAACAGGATATGCTTGAAGTTTAGAATGAATAAAAGTTGGGCTGTTTTGACAGTGGGCTTGGCAATACACTGTGTAGCTCTGTGTGGTTCACAAATGAAAAGTTAATCTAGAAAACCAGATTCAGTTGGAATCAGAGTTCATAAATTAGACATAGCCAGCTTTCAATATTCAAGTGACAAAAGGTCAATGCCAAGAACAAAGTCATCTGCTTGAAGGCCAATTGACAATGGGATAGATAAAGTTCATATAAAGCCTAGCTTTCTGCCCTCAAGCACAAGGAGACAAGATATTACAGGCAGAACATTAAGAATCTCTACTAGGCTACAATAACTGGGGACTAGCAGGAAGGGCTTCTTCAGCTCATGAGAGGTGGTGCTGGACTCTGATGGAAACCGTGGCCTTGGAACAGACACTTGAAGGACAAGTTAGAGGAAAATGATTCCATGAAACTTGAAAATACCTCCAATGGCCGTGACATGGAGCAATCCTTGTTCCCTCCAGGGAGAACAGTATCTGGGGAAATGTGCCAGGAAGAAGGATGAACCTTTATTTCAACATTCACTGAGGTGAAGCCCAACTTTTCTCTCCAAATGGTTTTATGTTTGTTTGTTTTTGCAGTACGCGGGCCTCTCACTGTTGTGGCCTCTCCCGTTGCAGAGCACAAGCTCCGGACGCGCAGGCTCAGCGGCCATGGATCATGGGCCTAGCCGCTTCGCAGCATGTGGGATCTTCCTGGACCGGGGCACGAACCCGTGTCCCCTGCATCGGCAGCAGACTCTCAACCACTGCGCCACCAGGGAAGCCCTGTTTTTGTTGTGTTTTTTTAACATCTTTATTGGAGTATAATTCCTTTACAATGGTGTGTTAGTTTCTGCTTTATAACAAAGTGAATCGGTTATACATATACATATGTTCCCATATCTCTTCCCTCTTGCGTCCACCTCCCTCCCACCCTCCCTATCCCACCCCTCTAAGTGGTTTGGGTCCAAATGGTTTTAATTGTCTCACAAAGCGCTGTTCCCTGTTGGCTAACTAGTGCTAGATGGAAGTTGCCTGTGGCGAAGTGGGGGTGGTGCCTTTCGGGAGTCCCAGCTGCAGAGAAGAGGCTCCTGGCACAGGCCTGGCCTCTGCTAACTCAGGCCCTGGAGGGTGAATTCCCAGACACAATCCTGATTTCCTGGCTGCTCCCAGGGGGTACGCTGACAGCCTGGCACTGCTTTGCTTCTATGGGGAGAGGGCACAGAAGCCCTGCATTAGGCTGAGCTTTAATTTATGACCACTTCATGTCATGTGTGACTCGCACATGCAGGAAACCACAACAGAGGCTGATTCTACCTGGACCCTAGAGTAAACCCCTTTTCTTATTTCCTCTTCATTCCCCTTAAGTGGTTGAAGTAATGCAGGGAGCCAGTGAAGATGGAGTTGAAGGTGGTCCCCAGCAGTAGGAGGATTAAAGATTTGAGGCTGTGGTAGAATTAAACAACATAATAACCTTTCACACCACAGCCAGTCTGAGCAAGACAGAGGCCTTTCCTCTTTTTGCTAACACCACACTGCTGAGATTTCTTTTCCCCTTCAGACAGGATCTTCTGTCTGGTGAATGATGATTTCTCACCTGAGATGAACGAGTGGGGACCATGTAGATAGAGAGTGATTTTCCCTTTGACTTTGTACCCTATTGTAAGTTCACTGATTTCTCTCTATCCTCATGCTCCTTCTCACAGCCAACTTTTGACTGAGAGTTGAGGGAGAGAGGGATGAGCAATAAAACTATATCCCAAACATGGCTCTTTTCATTCAACCCTGCTGCTTCTTTGGGTCCCAAAATGCATTGAAATCTTTCTGTGTTCTGGAGTAACCTTCTCAGTACTTTAGTTCCTAGATTTAAATTTTTACCCTTCTGATTTTTTTGTGTCTAGGAATGTTCACTTCCCAGTTTCCCATTAGACTTGCCTACCACATCATCAGTGATTTTTCAATACGTGATTATTTGGGATGAACAGAAACTCTACTGAGCATTGTATGGGATGTGCCCATGTATAATCTATGGTATTTTATCAAAGTGAATATGTAATGTAATAACCAGAGGAGACATGTATTCAGATATGGGTAATGCAAGGAAGAATATGATGAGACCAAATGAGTCACGTAACCTTAAATACCAACATTAGTCCATGTTATTATATCTCGAACATTTGCACTAAACTACTTCTAAAATAAAACAGTTCAGAACACTACATTGATTTTATCACATGTAGTCAGGTTCCCACTGGCACCAACATACATTTGGGAGTTCATTTACTACATCCAAGAAGACCTATGCTGTGTGCTCAGTACACGTCTGTAAGATGTAATTAGTAAAGGAGTTAAGGGGAATGCACGATTATTAGAGTCTTAACAAAATCAAGGGAGTCTTTCAGCAGATGAATGAAAGAAAGAGGAAGAGAATTAGGAGAAAGTCATGGAATATATAATTATGTGAGTTGATGACAAAGTTGTAAGTATGGCTCAGGGCCAAGTCGTCTTGGGCATTGCATTTGAAGGTAATACTTGGATTTATCATGGCTGCTTCAATATTTCTATAAGGATTGGCTGACAGGATGCCATCAATGTTTTAGGAGGATTAAACTGATCCTGTGTGCAGGACAGGTATGTGTAGGGGGAGGCAGGAGGCAGTCAGAACCTCTATAAGCCTGTTGCTGTGCTCATGGTAAGAGCTGGTCAGTGTTGGGACCACGTGGGAAAGGAGGTGATAGTGAGCACAATGAGTACTGATTTTTCATGAGAGTAGAGAAGATTGAGAAAGGAGAGAAGGCCAATGAGGAATTGAAGGCTATTGAAGAATGACCACTGGAGATTTAGGTGAATGTTCTCTGGACACAAAGGAAGACGAGGTGGGAGCCCTCAGATGTACAGTAGGAAAAGAGGCAAGGGCTCCTGGAAACTTGCCCCATGGATTGGAACAAACTCTGGACTTGGAGTCAGAAGTTCTGGGTTCTAATCCAAATCCTGTAATTAATTCATGTTTTCATGTTCCTAAGGTGCTATAGTAACTCTGGACACTTTAGCATTAAGGGAACCTCGGCTTCTCTTAGCACATCTAAATTTGAAGGGATACCGAGATTTATATGAGGAAGTCTAGCTACTGTCTGAGGCTCACCCTCTGATACCCATCCCTGACACCCATGCCAGGCAATAAAGCACCAAAAAGTTAGATTGGTGGTGGGGGAAGAAGAATAGTGCAGGGGTAGGTTCTGAGCTGTGAGAAGTGAGGGTAGGAATTGAGCCTAGGACAGAGGAAAAATTAACTAATTCAGTAATGACAAAAGACCCTGAAAGTAACAGGACCATTTGTAACCAATAATTGCCAGTTGTACAGTCCTGGAAAAGGTAACTTTTCTGTGACTCAGCATATTGAGGATAATTTAACATCTCCTAATGTAAGGCCATAGAGGACAGGTGACACTGAGGAGAGCCAGCTCTAAAGTTTTCTGAAATTCTCAGACCATATGGTAGCCACGGTCTTATAGGGTTGCTGGACCCAATCCTGTCTTTTCCTGAATTTTTGTTGTCTTTAAAATGAGTGTTTTAAAATCACACCTTTTTATAGATAACTAATGGTTTTATGACTTATGAGCACCTATCAGCCTCATATTTAAAAGCATGACCATGATAACATATCATTAATTAGAGGAATAGTCATAGGTAAATTTACACCTATAGGGACTCAGTTTCTTGGTTTGTAAAATGAAAAAATGTATGCTATCCAAGAGTCCTCTCAATTCTATAATTTTTAAATTATAGAATATGAAATTAGTTTCCTTAAAGCTCCCTTTGTGTCGTGATTTCTCAGGTTGTAGATGAAGGGATTGACGAGGGGAGTCACCACTGTGAAGATGACAGTAGTCAACACATCTTGTACTGAGTAGGAGGATGAAGGGTGCTTATAGACCCCCAGGATTGCCCCATAGAAGTGAGAGACCACAGTGAGGTGGGATCCACACGTGGACAGGGTTTTCCTTATTCCATGGGCAGATAGCAACTTCAGTATATTAGAGAAGATGTAATCATATGAAATGATGATACTTGTAAATTGTGTCATAAATACCAATTCACCCACAGTGAATACCATCAGGTCATTGATAAAGGTATTCAAACAAGAGAGTTTTAGAATAGGATAAGGGTCACAGAAAAAGTGATACACAGCATTGTTGGAACAAAATGTGAGTTGGACCATGAAAAGAGTGTGTAGGAGAGCATGCAGATTTGTACTGACCTGAGATGCAACCACCAGAAGGACACAGAGTTTGGGCTTCATGATCATGGTGTAGTGGAGTGGGCAACAGATGACAGTATAATCATCATAGGCCATCACACTCAGGAGGAACACATCCATGTTGATGAAAATGATGAAGAAGTAGATCTGGGTCATACATTCCATGTAAGAAATAGACTTGTTTCAGTATGTGATTCACCAGCATCGTGGGGATTGTGACTGATGAAAAGCAGATGTTAACACAGGAGAGGTTGGCCAAGAAGAAGTACATGGGTATTTGGAGATGTCACAGCTGATAGCCAAAACAATGAGAAAGTTCCCAATGAGGGTGACCAGGTACATCCACAAGAACAGCCCAAAGAGAACCTCCTCCTGCTCTGACTGCCCAGAGAGTCCCAGGAGAATGAATTCTGTGACTCCAGTCTGGTTGTTTCTGCCTATTTCTGCAGGGGAGAAAATGTGGTCAAAAGTAAAAGGAAATATTTATTTAATTAGGCTCCATATATTGTTTAGAGATTACAATTTTTCTTTTTTTTTTTGCAGTACGAGGACCTCTCACTGTTGTGGCCTCTCCCGTTGCGGAGCACAGTTTCCGGACGCACAGACTCAGCGGCCATGACTCACGGGCCCAGCCGCTCTGCGGCATGTGGGATCTTCCCGGACCGGGGCACGAACCCGTGTCCCCTGCATCGGCAGGCAGACTCTCAACCACTGCGCCACCAGGGAAGCCCTACAATTTGTTAATGGTACCAGATCCAAAATTTATTTCTTAATTAAACACTTCAAATATAAAAGTAGATGAGATTGATAATGTCATAATTTGAGCAAATT
>NW_020173240.1:0-2393 GCF_003031525.2 Neophocaena asiaeorientalis asiaeorientalis | reverse complement strand
ACAGGTGAATTCTATCACACATTCAGAGAAGAGCTAACACCAATCCTTCCCAAACTCATCCAAAAAATTGCAGAGAAAGGAACACTCCAAAACTCATTCTACAAGGCCACCATCACGCTGATACCAAAACCAGACAGAGATACTACAAAAATGAAAATTACAGACCAATATCACTCATGAATATAGATGCAAAAATCCTCAACAAAATACTAGCAAACAGAATCCAACAATACATTAAAAGGATAATACACTGTGATCAAGTGGGATTTATCCCAGATATGCAAGTATTCTTCAATATACACAAATCAATCACTGTGATACACCATATTAATAAATTGAAGAATAAAAACCATATGATCATCTCAATAGATGCAGAAAAAGCTTCTGACAAAATTCAACACGAATTTATGATAAAAACTCTCCATAAAAATATGGTGTTTTTATGATAAAAACACCATATTAATAAATTGAAGAATAAAAACCATATGATCATCTCAATAGATGCAGAAAAAGCTTTTGACAAAATTCAACACTAATCTATGATAAAACTATGTAAAAGAATGAAATTAGAACACTCCCTAACACCATACACAAAAATGAACTCAAAATGGATTAAAGGCCTAAATGTTAAGACCAGACAATATAAAACTCTTAGAGGAAAACATAGGAAGAACACTCGTTGACATAACCAACAACAAGATCTTTTTTGATTCACCTCCTAGAGTAATGGAAATAAAAACAAAAATAAACAAATGGAACCTAATGAAACTTAAAAGCTTTTACACAGCAAAGGAAACTATAAACAAGATGAAAAGACAACCCTCAGAATGGGAGAAAATATTTGCAAACGAATCAACGGACAAAGGATTAGCCTAAAAAATATAAAAACAGCTCATGTAGCTCAATATTAAAAAAACAAGCAACCCAATCCAAAAATGGGTAGAAGACCTAAATAGTCATTTCTAGAAAGAAGACATGCAGATGGCCAAGAAGCACATGAAAAGCTGCTCAACATCACTAATTATTAGAGAAATGCAAATCAAAACTACAATGAGGTATCACCTCACACTGGTTAGAATGGGCATTATCAGAAAATCTACAACAACAAATTCTGGACAGGGTGTGGAGAAAACAGAACCCTCTTGTACTGCTGGTGGGAATGTAAATTGATACAGCCACCATGGAGAACAGTATGGAGGTTCCTTAAAAACTAAAAGTAGAACTACCATACGACCCAGCAATCTAACTACAGGGCATATACCCAAAGAAAACCATAATTCAAAAATACACATGCACCCCAATGTTCATTGCAACACTGTTTACAAAAGCCAGGTCATGGAAGCAACCTAAATGCCCACTGACAGATGAATGTATAAAGAAGATGTGGCACATATATACAATGGAATATTACTCAGCCATAAAGAGGAACGAAATTGGGTCATTTGTAGAGACGTGTATGGACCTAGAGACTGTCATACAGAGTGAAGTAAGTCAGAAAGAGAAAAACCAATATCATATATTAAAGCATATATGTGGGATCTAGAAAATTGGTACAAATGAACCGGCTTCCAAGGCAGGAATAGAGACACAATGTAGAGAACAAATATATGGACACCAAGGGGGGAAAGCAGGGTGGGAGAGGGTGGTGTTTGGAGGAATTGGGAGATTGAGACTGACATATATATACTAATATGTATAAAATAGATACCTAATAAGAACCTGCTGTATAAAAAATAAAATAAAAGAAGGTGTTTCAAGAACCAAGACACCTAAGTAAGGTCACCTATCCCTCATAAGGCTAAAGGTGTAAGGCTGCTGTTATCTAAGTATGGTTCATGCGCCCAAAGGAGGCCCTTTCAGGGTGGTTTACCAAACTCGATGAGTTTTCTCTCTCTTGTTGCAGATTAGTACTCCGCACAGGATTCACAACGACCCCCCTGTCATTATGTCTGTCTCTCTCTCTCTCTGTTTGTACACGTCCCTCCTCTCTGATACACTGGTCCACAAATTCTAGGTGCTTTAAGATCCCCAATCTCCTATTCCGTCTCAATATCAGAGTGAGACAGCTGGGCTATTTTTGGTAAATCCCTCCTGCACTGGTGCCGAGAAGCTGCCTCCATGAAGTAAGCTGGGCAATGTTCACGCTCACCTCATCTGTTTTCCTTATCTCTGTGCTACCTGTAGTCCAATGTCCAAAAGTTGTTTCATATAGCTTGTCCAGTTTTCCAGTTGGAAGGAAGGTCAACTCTACCTTTATCAGTGAAGAAGTTACAGTAATTTGTTTTTATTATATTTTACAAATATGTCATTTCATGATAGATAGGATAAAAACCTTTTCAACCAACCATACAATACTTGAGACCTGCCTTAGGTAATGTTTCCTCTGTGGCATG
>NW_020173239.1:1161-1455 GCF_003031525.2 Neophocaena asiaeorientalis asiaeorientalis | reverse complement strand
CACAACACAGAGCCCAAAGAATAAAAACGGTGAGGAATCCTTCAGTTGGAACCACCAGTTACACAGGGGAAAACCATATCAGGGCATTTGCTCCAGTTGTAAACAATTCTGAAGTTGGTCAGTGGTGGGGAAATCATCTCCCATTCAGCCAGCAGGCCCCAGGCAACAAGCGTCCTCACTACAAAGCTGGGGGACCATGCCCAGGCATCTGTGAGTAAACGTGGGCCGAGGCCCAGGCCAGCTGCTGCTGAAATGTTCCCACCCTTCCCAGGTAAAACACCTGAATATGTACAA
>NW_020173239.1:0-213 GCF_003031525.2 Neophocaena asiaeorientalis asiaeorientalis | reverse complement strand
CTGGGAAGGGCCTGACCACGAGAGCCCCATGTGCTGCATGGGACCTGCCCAGGGAACACAATATCCTGGGAGGGGCCTGACCTCGAGAGCCCCATGGGCTGCTGGAGACCTGGTAAATGATGTCAGCACAGTCAGTGAAGCCACGAAGGATATACCTCCAGTAGTTCCTAATTCCCACACCCTGCTGGTCATTCTACCAACCACCAGGACTTG
>NW_020173238.1:0-889 GCF_003031525.2 Neophocaena asiaeorientalis asiaeorientalis | reverse complement strand
TAGTGTATATATGTCCATGCCTCTCTCTTGCTTTGTAACAGTTTACCCTTTCCCCTCCCCATATACTCAAGTCCATTCTCTAGTAGGCCTGTGTCTTTATTCCTGTCTTACCCCTAGGTTCTTCATGATATGTTTTTTCTTAAATTGCATATATATGTTTTAGCAATTCAGGGTATATGCCCAGTAGTGGAATTGCTGGGTCACATGGTATTTCTATTTGTAGTTTCTTGGGGAATCTCCATACTGTTCTCCACAGTGGCTGTATCAATTTATATTCCCAAAAACAGTGCAAGAGGGTTCCCTTTTCTCCATACCCTCTCTGGCATTTATTGTTTCTAAAATTTTTTTCTTTCACCTTTTTCTTTTATTTCTTTATTTCTCTTGGTAAGCAGGCCTCTTACTGTTTTGACCTCTCCTGTTGCAGAGCACAGGCTCCGGATGTGCAGGCCTAGCAGCCATGGCTCACAGGCCTAGCTGCTCCGTGGCATGTGGGATCTTCCCAGTCCGGGGCACGAACCCGTTTCCCCTGCATTCAGGCGGACTCTCAACCACTGCGCCACCAGGGAAGCCCTGTTTCTAGATTTTTTGATGATGGCCATTCTGACTGGTGTGAGATATCTCACTGTAATTTTGATTTGCATTTCTCTAATGATTAATGATGTTGAGAATTCTTTCATGTGTTTCTTGGCAGTCTGTATATGTTCTTTGGAGAAATGTCTATTTAGGTCTTCTGCCCATTTTTGGATTGGGTTGTTTGCTTTTTTCTTATTGACCTGCATGAGCTGCTTATAAATTTTGGAGATTAATCCTTTGTCAGTTGTTTAATTTGAAAATATTTTCTCCCATTTTGAGGGTTGTCTATTGGTCTTGTTTATGGTTTCCTTTGCTG
>NW_020173237.1:0-1091 GCF_003031525.2 Neophocaena asiaeorientalis asiaeorientalis | reverse complement strand
TTTTTTTTTTTTTTTCTTGTAGTGTTCTTATCTAGCTTTGGTATCAGGATAATGAGTTTGGGAATGTACCTCAAAGTTTTTTAGAAAAGTTTGACATGGATTATTGGCTTAATTCTTTTGTGCTACTGAGTTCTATGATGTATTTTGGATATCAACCCCTTATTTGTTGTAAGTTTTGCAAATATTAGTTTTGATTACATAGGCTCTTTTCATCTTTTTGATTATTTATTTTGCTGTGTAGCTGACTTTTAGTTTGATATAGTTCCACTTGTTAATTTTTTAAATCGTTGCTTGTGCTTAAGGTATAATCAAAAATAGGGCTTCCCTGGTGGCGCAGTGGTTAAGAGTCTGCCTCCTGCCGATGCAGGGGACACGGGTTCGTGCCCCGGTCCGGGAAGATCCCACATGCCGCGGAGCGGCTGGGCACGTGAGCCATGGCCACTGAGCCTGCGCGTCCGGAGTCTGGGCTCTGCAACGGGAGAGGCCACAACAGTGAGAGGCCCCCGCACCGCAAAAAAAAAAAAAAAAATAATAATAATAATAATAATAATATTTAAGACCTGTGTTAAAAAGATTTTTACTGTTTTCTTCTAGGAGTTTTATGGCCTCCCGTCTTACAGTTGTCTTTACCTTATCTTATTTCTATTTAATTGTCATGAGTGGTGTTAGACAGGAGTCTAGCTGTATTCTTTTGCATGTAACTATGCAGTTTTCCAAGCACTGTTTAATGAAGAGATTGTCCACCGAGTGTTCCTGTCTTATTAAATATTAGTTGACCTTATATGTATGGGTTTATATCTGGAGTCTCCGTTCTATTCCATTGTGTATGCCTTTTTACATGACACTACCATACTATTTACATTACTATAGTTTATAATACAGTTTGATAACATGGAATGTGATACCTCCAGGCTTGTTGTTCTTTTTCACTTGCATATACAAGTTCTTTTGTGATTCCTCATACATTTCTCTGTTGTTTTTTTCTACTTTAAAAAATGCCATTGGATTTTGATAGGAATTGCATTAAATCATAGATGGCTTTGGGTGGTGTGGACATTTTAAAAATATTAATTCTTCCGATCATGAACAAG
>NW_020173236.1:479-704 GCF_003031525.2 Neophocaena asiaeorientalis asiaeorientalis | reverse complement strand
CAACCTGGAAGAAATGGACAAATTCTTAGAAGAGCACAACATTCCAAGATTGAAGCCAGAAGATTTAGAAAATATAAACAGACCAATCACAAGCACTGAAATTGAGACTGTGATTAAAAATCTTCCAGCAAACAAAAGCCCAGGACCAGTTGGCTTCACAGGTGAATTCTATCAAACATTTAGAGAAGAGCTAACACCTATCCTTCTCAAACTCTTCCAAAATAT
>NW_020173236.1:0-202 GCF_003031525.2 Neophocaena asiaeorientalis asiaeorientalis | reverse complement strand
TACGATCATCTCAATAGATGCAGAAAAAGCTTTTGACAAAATTCAACACCCATTTATGATAAAAACCCTCCAGAAAGTAGGCATAGAGGGAAATTACCTCAACATAATAAAGGCCATATATGATAAACCCACAGTCAGCATCGTTCTTAATGGTGAAAAATAGAAACCATTTCCTCTAAGATCAGGAACAAGACAAGGTTGT
>NW_020173235.1:0-599 GCF_003031525.2 Neophocaena asiaeorientalis asiaeorientalis | reverse complement strand
GTTAGATTGCTTCTGGGGAGAAAATGAATCTGCTCAGTCTATACCGGGTACTACCGTGGCGGCGGTGGAGGTCAGCCTGACAAATTCTAGAGCTAAAAGGAATCTCAACGTGGGAACATGCCTCCAGTGTACGCCCTTGGTAGCCGTGTAGATACGGAGACCTGCAGCTGTCTCCATGAGTTCGTAGTCGCTTATATGTTTTATTTTCAAGAAAGCACACGTCTGACGACTCCTAGGCCTCTCGGCAATGCTGGCCCTCTGTGCGTGCCGAGTGACGGGCAACACACTGTAGGTTCCTTGAGGATAGCTACGTGTCCAGAGTCCTCAATCGACCTTAGGACAACACTGCTGATGAGTCCGAAGTGCACAGGAGGACTTTGTCACGGCCTTGCGTGAGCTTCATGAGAAAACACACTGCTTTGAATACTGCGAGGCCCTCGTACCTGACGTCACCCTGCTCCAGGAGAAAGTCAGCATCTTACTATGCGGTGTCGCTACCGGCACACCCAGCATTAACACATGCCTGAAAGTATGGCCCAGATTTCCCGTGCAGAAGCCGAGGCGTGCAGCAGTTTCAAGAGCCGATGGCCTCCGCTCTG
>NW_020173234.1:275-406 GCF_003031525.2 Neophocaena asiaeorientalis asiaeorientalis | reverse complement strand
GTCTGAAGTCAGGGAGCCTGATTGCTCCAGCTCCATTTTTCATTCACAAGATTGCTTGACTTATTCGGGGTCTTTTGTGTTTCCATACAAACTGAAATTTTTTGTTCTAGTTCTGTGAAAAATGCCAGTGG
>NW_020173234.1:0-159 GCF_003031525.2 Neophocaena asiaeorientalis asiaeorientalis | reverse complement strand
GTATCATCTTTAATTTCTTTCATCAGTGTCTTATAATTTTCTGCATACAGGTCTTTTGTCTCCTTAGGTAGGTTTATTCCTAGATATTATATTCTTTTGGTTGCAATGGGAAATGGGGGTGTTTTCTTAATTTCACTTTCAGAATTTTCATCATTAGTG
>NW_020173233.1:0-160 GCF_003031525.2 Neophocaena asiaeorientalis asiaeorientalis | reverse complement strand
ATGAGTCTGGCTAGTGGTTTATCTATTTTGTTTATCTTCTCAAAGAACCGGCTTTTAGTTTTATTGATCTTTGCTATTGTTTCCTTCATTTCTCTTTCACTTATTTCTTTTTTTTTTTATATTTTTTTATTTTTTAAACATCTTTATTGGGGTATAATTG
>NW_020173232.1:0-259 GCF_003031525.2 Neophocaena asiaeorientalis asiaeorientalis | reverse complement strand
CCCTCCGACCCTCAGAGTCCCTGCCCACCGGACTCTCTGTCATTAATTGCGGCCGCGTCAGGGATTCCTCCGTCCTCTCTCCGGGCCTCGGGCAACTGTGGAGACGTCCCAATCACCTGACCGCCCTCTGACCTGCCGTGAATCGGAGACTGAGACCAGGGACGCCTCTCTCCCTCTCCATTCACTCAGGGACAGACTAGGGGTCATGGGAACCTCAAAATCGAAACCAGATCCTAAGACGCCCCTGGGGTGTCTCCTA
>NW_020173231.1:5467628-5494440 GCF_003031525.2 Neophocaena asiaeorientalis asiaeorientalis | reverse complement strand
AGGAAGGTGATCTCTGCATCTTACTTTTCCACCATCTTCCTCTCCTTGCTGTGTATTCTTTCATTGGTCTTTTAGCCTTAAAAATTCCTTCTAAGCTCTTGTGATGAAAACACAGTTTCTAAAAACTTTATGCCTGTCACAACTGATTTGACCAAATTGTGCATTAGTTCATGGTAGTCTCTATCTTTGACCCAACTAACTAGGTTTATATCAAAGGTATCATCTAGATCTAAAGGAGATCCCTGATTTTATTTATCCTTCCCCATCAATGTGTCTTTCTCAACAGATCTCATTTAAATCCAATGTTCCTTTTCCATTGCTTCTGAATTCCTTGCATTCTTCAATAAATTTGTCTCTCTTAAAATCTTCTGGAAGGAGAAACAAAGAAAGACTACCTAGGACCAGATTAGACTTTATAGTTCTTAATCTCTCTTCTACATGCTGCCTAAAGTTGACCAGAAGCTTAACATGGTTTACAGTAAAGGGTTTTATCTCTGTGATTAAATTTGCAGTGATCTAAAAAATCAGCTATGTTTTGCCAAAGCAATCCTCAGACCCATTAAAATAGCCTTCAGGGCCTGGATTAAACTAGTCCTAGAGCATACTCTATTTAAATAAATAGCTTGCTTAATCAAATAATAGCTCCCCTAAAGAGCTCACTCAGTGAATGAACCTTTTCCTCTTAGGATTCCTTTTACTGCACCCAGATGTAATTTCTTTGCAAATTGCCTCTGGCAATATTTTTTTCTTTTGTCTTAATGTACAGATTTTAAAATTTTATATTCATTTACCATAGTCTTCAGTGATTCCTCACTGAAGGGTTTTCTGTTGAGTAATATTTTACTCTATGGGAATCAACTATCCTCTCTACCTGACCTAATATACCTAAGCAATCATTTTAAGTAAGATAGTACTGTGGTATACACAGCAACAATTGATCAAATTATTTTGATTGCTTAAATTATTTTTGATTATTAACCAGGGTGTTTACTTCAGGTTAGTAGAGATTTCACTAAGCATGCTTGCAGAGCTCATTTACCGAATAGGATATTTGCCTCTACAGCACTATTTGTCCACAAAGCTGGTTAAGTCAAACCACTCAAAAGAATCTCCGACAATTCGGATTCAGCTATTAGAAGATCTACTCTGGAGACATTGTTTAGTTTGTTTATTTTTATCATTTTTTGTGTGTTTGTTTTTGACCACAACTGCCTCACAGTTGTGTGAATTTCTCTATTCACAATTAACTTAATCTGCAGTTTCTGTTTCCCAATCAATAAAATAGTAACAAACCTCTATATTTTACAGTGCTGCTAAAATGATTCATTATGTCCAAAGTAGTGTATCATGTTTAGTAAGTGATTAAGGAATGTGGATCTCTTCCCCCTGACCCTTATTTGTCTATTCATGCTCTCCCTACCCCTCCTTCTCTCTGTCTGTCTCTCATCTCCCTCTCTTTCTCACAGTTCTTTTTTATCTTCTTCACCTAATAAGTAAAGTATCATTTTGCTTCCTCCTACTTTTGAATCTGTATTTTTAGCCAAATTTGTAAGGTAGAATGATACAAGAAGATTAGCTATTTGTGATGATGTTACACATGTAAACTGTTCAGCAAACTGCCTGTCGTATAGTCGTTGCTTAGTAAATCCTGGTTCTGTTCTGTGTCATGACAAAGAAAGAATCAAATTCATTCAAGTTGTGGTTGATTTTAGTTGGTGCTGTTGTAATTGTTATGGTTATGATTGTTGTTGCATGTGGGAGATTCTTGATAATTTTGTTTTGCATGCGTTTTTGCCTAAGGGAGCATCTTTGTGACATTCTCTTCAAAAACATTACACAAATTTAGTTGACATTTTACAGTGATATTTGAAAAATTACTCATAAGTGGGTTTTTTTAAACCATTATTGTTATTGTCATTGGAAATGTTACCTAGTCCAAACTCGCTCTGCTCGCAGCACAACAGGCCAATAAATCAGAGACGAGGTGTTGAGACAAAGAATACTACGGAAAGCGGGCAGACTGAGAAGGTGGCAGACTAAAGTCTCAAAATAACATCTTATCGGGGTTTGGATGCCAGTTTCTTTTATAGCACGATTGGTGGGGGGGCTGCGGGGAGATGAGGAAGTAAAGTAAAAAGTCCATAAGTTTTGCAAATATCCCCTGGAATGGCTAGCCTCAGGGAGGAGATATGTTAATTTCTTCTTTCTTGTAGCCATCCACAGGTGGACAGGGTCCAGATATTTGCCTGAACAAAGGCACTTTGGTTTAACATTCAGACAGAGGGGCAGTGTTACCAGAGCCAGGCCATTATGTATAGACAGTATCTTTTTAGGGAACAGAAGCAGCAGAAAGCAAAGGTTAAAGTAAAAGAAACAGATCCAACATGTAGTCAGATTTGGCTCTTCCCTGTTACAGAAATAAGCATTTAAGTGGGTTTCTTACATTTACTCATTGCTTAATATAATCCAGGCACTATGCCAAGAACATTACATATACTGTTGTACTTAATCCCTCAAAAATTTTAAGAAAGCAGGAGCTGAAACCTAAAGAGGTTAAATATATTGAATATTTATCTAAAACTATATAGTTAATGAGTGGCACATCCAGAATTGCAAGCCAGGACCGTCATCTTCAACCAAAAAGGATCATGTGACATCTACAGTTCGGCATTTGCAACAAAGTGTGTTGTCACTTAACTCCTTTGTCTCCTTTATCTAAACTACCTCACTTCAAATTCCCTTTATCCGTTTTTCATAACTATCCAAAGTGATGTATTTAAGATATAAATCTTACTGTGACCTTTATTTTTCTTCCTAAAGTCCATCTATGGCTCCTCATTTTCTCGGCATAAATTCCAGTCTCCAAATCAGTACTGGATCCCTTTATAAAATGTTCTCTATTTACCATCTAAACGTGCCACGTTAAACTATTTGCACTTCTCCCCCAAAATCATGATTCCTCCAGATGGCTGACATTTGTACATGTTGTTCCCTCTGCCTGGACTTCTCTTCCATCCCTCATTCCCTAATACCTACTCATCTTTCAAGACTAAGTGTGTCTATTACCTACTCAAGGAAGCTGTCTTTGATTCACCAGGGCTGAGTGAGGTGTCCCATAACTGGTTACTCTCAGAGCACCTGGAGCAAATTTTCACTCTAGCATGAATTCCACTGTTGGTGAATTTTTCTGTTTTATACAAAAGGATATGATCTGCTTGAAGGTAGGATTGTGTTTTATTCTCTTAGCACAATGCCTGTCACAGAGCTGGACTTTACAAAACAATCAGTTGATTAGAATTGAATGAAATTAAATGCCTACTGGAAAAATACTGCCAAATCAGGATTTTCAATTATGTTACTGGTTCCACATAAGACCACTTAGGGACTTGTTCCCTGGGATTTCTCTATAAGATTGGAGCAATCCTGATGCTATGATGTGGGAAGGAAGAATCTGCTTCTATCGGTGGCTAAGAGCTTGACGTTCCAGAGTCAAGGTTGTCAAGGGTAATGAAAAAATTAAAATCAATCTGCAAATTTTCAGACACAATCAGCCAGGACCTTCAACATCAAGAAGACCAGAGACATCAAAAGGATCCTTATAACATGGGAATTGGTCATAGAGGAACCAAGAACTACTGAGTAAAAGGAACAGTATCAGAGAAAATGCAGATTTAACTACTTTGCTGTGTATTCTTCAAATTTGATTGTGTTTCTACTTTGACAAGACTCATTCTCAATGTATCAAGAATACAACCCTAAAAACAACCACCAAATATTACAACTGTCACGTGTTTTGCGTATAGTTAAGTTAGTTTTCAATCTTACCAAGCAAAAACATCTTGAGGTTGTATTAACTAAAGTTCCCACTTCAATTTCCATCCTTTCGGCTGAAGTAAAATGCAACTGTCAGTAGATATGGGTGTTGGATGTAATTACATGCAAGTCTACTACAGCAGAAGAATGTCAGATTTTCCCCTGCCTAATAATTCTCATTATTCTGTTCTGGATCCTGCTGAAGTCTCTTAGGATAATTTTGAGAAGGAGAGTCCAAAATGGACGTCACATTTCTATTCATCACATTTTTAATAGGAAGATGATTTCTCTAATGGAAGTTTACTCTCTTTTCTGTCACTATGACTTTATTTGCAAGGAATGGTGAGGGAGATATTTACAACATCCCTCTTTCTGAGTTTCTACATTCAGCTTTTCTATTATAGAATAGATAGCAAGTATACTGTACTTGATGCAACTGCCAGTGGAGTCCTGTTTAACTCATCCTATCAGTTTGCATTAATTAATGTAAGAGTAAGAAGGATTGGAAAGTTGGCAGCCCAGCATTTCTGAAGCCTGAAATTCCTTAGTCAGTAAATGTATATCTCAAATTGGTATATTAGGTTATCAAAGACGTTTTATAAACCTGGGAACTGAGAGTAAGCAGGATCTACACCTTGCTGGATTTATCCTTGCATGCTAATGTATTCATAGAAGAATTTTATTCAGTTGCTATAGATAATGTTCTCTAGACAGGCCATTATTATTATTATTTTCTTGAAACCATGGTAGATGATTTGTTTAGTTTTGACATAAGTTGGATTATTTGGATTCCACAATCATAACTTTCATATGCAGTACTGTATCTTCTTAAAACAAACTCAGTAAAGACAGATTTAATATGGATTTGCACCTAGCAGTCTGTCAGCATTCTTGAATATTTTATTATAAGAACTAACAATAATAATTTTCCAAGTCCCAAGTTTATGCTGGTAGCTGAGCTGAAATCACATTTAAGAATGATCCATACCTTTTTAGGTCAACATCTAAATGAGAAGAAAGAAAAAAGGTGAAGGCAAGGGACTTTAGACCATGAAATTTGCCAGCCAGTGATTATATACCCTTACATCTCCTATGACATGATAGACACAAGCCTGTTCTAATTGCTTTTAGGAAAATGTTTATAGGACACTGAGGTTTTGAACACAAATAGTTTCAAAATGTTTACAATCAGTGCTCCTAGAGAGAGTATCTACCCACTGAAATTAGGTATTGCAGTTTAAAACAGTGGTTGGGAATAGAATACACTAAGGTGAATTCGGGAGGACAAATGTAATTATTTGGTTTCAGTCTCAGTTGGACTTCGTGCATAAATATGCTGACTGTTGTAACCAAGTTAAAAAATCAAAGACAGAGACTCTTGTTTTACAACCTCTTCGAGGACCTGTTCTCCAGTTGTGGTTACCAATCTCAATCTCCAATAAAACACATTGGTGCTGGAGGGGGATTCCAACAAGACCAGGTATCTTAGCCTTTGAGAAAAATGAAAATACACAAACAAAATAGCAAATACCATGGAAAAGATAAAATATAGAAAAATAACATTATTTTTTAACTAACTGACACTTCTCTTTTTCCCAGCTCTTTGGCTGAACACTGATCACTTCTTCAAATGATTAGCAGTATTGTTTTTTACATTTAAAATATAAGGATATAATACAAAGATAATGTAGACTTTTCTCTTTGGGGTTTGATCAAAATTTGTTTTTGTTAGTGATAAGAAAACATGTTAAGTTTCTTTAAGCTTAGTAACTCAACCGTTGATGAGATGTACACTTTAAAAAATGTTATCAAATCAGGAAAACCTCTATCAAAAAAAGAACTTCATCTGTATTAATTTGACATATAATGGAACTGAATTGTTCACTTACTATTTTACATGTCTGATGATAGGAGAAACTTCAAGAGCTTCTCCCTCTGGACATTTCCAGCCTTGTTTTTTCTCTACCAGCCATATACTTCTGGCTACTATTGCAATCACACTTCAGGTCATAAACTTTTGAGTACTAACATAGGTGCAATGGCACAGTGCATGGTATAAGTGTTCTTAGGAGCCATTCCTATACCAGGATGGCTAGCTAACAATACATACATGGACCACATAAATACAGCCCATTAAATTTAAATTAAATGTATCTCCAACTCAGCATTGTTTACATTAATCAAAGAAAAGGGACTTCCCTGGTGGTGCAGTGGTTAAGAATCCGCCGGCCAATGCAGGGTACACGAGTTCAATCCCTGGTCTGGGAAGATCCCACATTGTGTGGAGCAACTAAGCCCGTGCACCACAACTACTGAGCCTGTGCTCTAGAGCCCACAAGCCACAACTCCTGAGCTCACGTGCCACAACTTCAGAAGCCCGTGCACCTAGACCTCATGCTCCGCAACAAGAGAAGCCACTGCAATGAGAAGCACACGCACCGCCACAAAGGGTAGCCCTCGCTCACTGCAAATAAAGAAAGCCCATGCGTACCAATGAAGATCCAATGCAGACAAAAATAAATGAATACAATAAATAAATTTATTAGAAAAAAATCAAAGAAAAAAAAATCCCAAGGCCACTCTGACAACAGAAAATAAAGGGAACTTGGAGTAGAAGGAGACAGTATTCTTAACTGACTTCAGCTAAAATACTGTATTTTGAAGAGCTTGCAAATAAACACAGCCAATTCATTGCTAAGGTCCTTTCAAGGTTTTGGAAAGGGTCCATTTAAGTGGAGCCCTGAAATCTGTGTTTCCTTAATTTCACAGTAAATCAATTTCTCCTGCTGTGTTTTATTCAGGAATTACATGGTAGAATTAAGAGAGAGAGAAGAATGAGATAGTATAATTGATGAAGAGTGGGAAAACTAAAAGAGATAGAATAAACATCAAGACTTGATAAAGTACAAAGAGCTCTCAGCTAGGGATAAGAATCATAACCATAACAACAATAATAACTAAAAGTTTTGTAGCATTTATTATGTGTCAGTGTGTTTTCTATCTCAGAGAAAAGGCTCTACAATTGTTAGCTATAACTCTAATTAGTAAATATTAAGGACTCTTAAATTAATCTGTCATCTTATAAGCATCAAACCCCTGGTTTGTAACTGTGAGTACTTTTCACTACAGAATCTGAATTCTCGGAGTGAATACCACTCCACCCCCATTGGAGCTCATAATGGGGCTTGAGACTTGATTCTTAAAAACCATGCAACTCATACCCAATTCATCCTGTACATTGCAGGACAGTGATCACAAGTAATAGCAAAGTGTGTAGAAAGCTTTCCAAGGAACCAAATGTAGGTGGATGTAACCAAACAAGATTTAGGTTCAAATGTAGGTAGTGTTTATTTAATAACTACTATGTGCTAGATTTTGCCATAAGTGCTTTCACAAATATTAGTTTTATACTCCTCAAACAACAAATAAATCTCCATTCATATGTACTCACTTTAGGGAGACGTAACATTAAAACCCAATGAAGTAAGCCTTTCAGGCAAGCTAGAATATTTTGGAAATTGTCAGCAACTTCCATTCATCAGTATAAATTTAAAAGCAGAATACAGAATGCTTTGGGAAACTAGAAAGTCATATAGAATTTTCATTTGATCCTTATAATCTAGTTCAAGGGTTGGCAATCTTTCTGTAAAGGGCCAAATCATAAATATTATAGGCTTTGCAGCCTGATGGTCTGTACTGCAACTACTCTAGTCATAGATGAGTGAAGAAATAGCCTGGCCATGTTTCAATAAAACTTTGTTTATAAAAACAGACAGAGGACAGATGGGATTTGCCTCATGAGCTATAGTTTGCTGATCTCTGTGTAGTATACTGTACCTGATAATTTAAACATAACTTTTAAAAACAACAGACAGTACCTATGTCTTATGGATAAGTTAAGTGTTTTTTCAAGGGATATTTTTACTGTTATGATTTGCCTAGGCAGTGGCTCAAGATCTTAATATGAGCATATGTCACAACTCCTATGTCTATGGATTATTTAGATCCTTTGAAGATAGTTAAGTTCTCCAAAAATATTTTGTTGAATCAAATTGACCCTTAGAAAGGATTAAGTAGTATGATAAACCACTAAGATACATTATGATTATATTCATAAAGCACTAGTCTAAGCAATTTGCTTTTCTCTAAAGATAGTGCAAACCACATGCACTCAGATTTTTTTCTTACATGGGAAATTACCATGCTTAAAAAACTGTATTGTTTGAACTAACAAACATGGCTCAGGATAAAGACGCTTTAGTATTTTGTTAATACTTTGCATAAATTCAATTGAGTAAAACATATATTTCTGTCTAGTGTTTTGTTTCTCTATTTTCTGTTTGTTTTGTTTTGTTTGTTATTCAGTAATGGGATTAGAGTGAGGATATGGCTGTGCTATCTGATCAACTTAATAAACGGTGAGGTAATGGTAAAGTTTGTGACTTTTCCTACCGCTGTAAGTAAAATTTACGCAAAATACACATCCTCCTAAAGTCTATATTTATTAAAAAGAAAAAATACATAATGTCTATAGAACCTGAAATATTCTGGAAAACAAAACAAAATGAAACTTTGAAAAAAAATAGTCTTACTTTAAATACCCCAGAGAGGGGGGAAATGTTCTCTGTTGTTGATTTCTATGCCCAGAACCGCTGGCACAAGATTAAAACAAAGATAACTATAACTACAATAATTATAGTGCTATTTACTCTTCTGTTAATATGGCTGTTACAGAGCAGATGCTTACTTGAGAGCTGAGTGTCCCTCAAATACTAAATAGCAGATAAGGACAAAACTCAAATCTCCTTTAACTGTATAAGTGATATTTTTACAATTAAAGACTGTTTACTGGTTATTGGTTGCACATGAAATTGCTGCATAGCTCATAGTTTTTAGCATGCGGTTTTAAGAATAAAAGAAACGATTTCCATTCAAGCATATTTTTGATGATTTCTTAGAAAAGTAATGCTGGGGTAACGAATTACTCTTGAGACTACCAGCATTCTCGTAGGTATCAGTCAAGACAGCAGATGCTTAAGTGTCTTATACTCCTCTCACCTTTGAAGAAAACAGTTTAAAATATCTATGTGGAGCAATTTACATGATTAGTGCATGTCTTTCACAAACATAATTGAGGGCTAGATTTGTGGGAATTAATCCAATTTGCTAGCCAGCAAATAGCTATTTCTTTTGGATTAAATTTTTGGATTAATTCAATATGATAGATACAATTTCTAGATTCATATAATCTCTTATGGGTAATTTATGGCATAACATCTCGCTTGGCAAGTATATATAGCTGTTTTATGTTGTCTTTATTATAATAAAAATGTAAAGGAAGGCAATGGAATCTAAAGTTAGTTGGAAATGCAAACCTCTAGTATCTTGTTGAAATCTGAAAGACTTGAAAGTGAAAGATATTGGTATCTTGCTTATATATTAAAATTTGTGAGTGTATCTCCAGAAATCCCCTTCTCAAACCTCACACTGTACTCCCACTAAGTGGGATTTTTTTGTTGTTGTGTTTTTCTTGTTGTTGCCATTGAACTGTTAAAAATATCACCTCCCAAAATGCAGCATTAGGTAAAGAGTGGCTTCCAGAAATGATATTTCAAAAGTGCTGATATGTTAGCTTTTGGTTTGGATTTTGTTTTCTTTTTTAAAGCAGAGCATCCAAGTTATTCCCCAAAATATAATCATAGGGCAGAAGATACAGTAGAAAGTTAATAGCAAAATCACCTTTTTTCTACCAAAAGGAATTTCTCCTTTCCTAGGTGTTCAGATACCTGTACTCTAAGTCAGGATATTTACATTCTCAGCACATCAGAAAAGGAGGAGTGGAATATGTAAGATATGTGAGGAAAAATGCCCCTAATGTTTACATGTGATGTAATCACTAGAAAACAAACAAAAACCTTAAAGCTTCAGTTCACCTCATTATGTTTTATTTTGAAAACTAAAAGTTATGATCCACATTAGAACATTTTTCACATTATATCCTTATAATGTTACAGAGATTGGTAAAGTACATACAGTTCTTCAGGCTTACCTGGAATTGCTAATAAGCGAGCCCCAAATCCCCCAACATTTAACACTTGGAAACAGAATGGCCTCAGGCTATTGAGAATTTGGAGGGGGAAAGGTATATATTATGTCCCTGCACCTGATAGAACAAGTTAGAGTGCCAATGATCATAAAGCCCTAGAACCACTGCAACAACACAAATGAACCATCACAAATAAACTCTAACTTATTTGAGCAGACATAAGACACATTGTGTACCAGTAGCTATTGTGAAATATCGAAATTTCACCCAACTCCTTTCAACCGGGTATAGAAAGTGAGGCAGTATATTTTCAGTAACATTTATATTTTAATTTTTCATTAACTAATTTAATTAAAAGTTCTCAACCAGAGCCACTAAATTAATCATAATAAAGGCCTTCAGACTGGATGTGGTCTGGAAGATCAAATGGAGTCAACATCCCTAGCAAGTCACAGACACCAACATTAGCCACTTAGCACATAGCAGTGTTAAACATATTAATGACATGGTAAATATTTAAATTTAATATTTAAATTTAACCTCTTGATGAAACTGCTGAAAACCTAAAGCCGCTAAAACTTCTCTTATTGGGAATAGTAAGTAAAATAGGATATAATATGAGAAAGATGCTAAAAGAAGTCTCCTATAGCAACACTTAGACTTCAGAATTTTATAGGTTTTGTAGTACATTAAGGATGAATAAATTTAAAGTGTATGGGGAATAGGGGACAAGGATAGATCAGCACAATAGAAGAAAATGCAAACGAAGATGCTATAAGGAATATTAATGTAGGCTTTTGCAGGGAATGCATTGCAATGTAATGCCTCATAGATACATTTCCAAATGTAAAAGTCAACCTAACAACAAAAATATATGCTAATGAATAAGATTAGTAACGAGTCATACTGAATTCCTATTAACTGCTGAAATTAATGTTTTCTAACTATTTCCAAGTCTGCAGAGCTTTTGATCTGTTTTTATTGTATTAATGTCCAAAACACAAAGGAAAACAATAACAACAACAACAACAAAAAGGATGAAGAAAAACCCTAAGATGATTTTTTTAGAATAATTGCGTTTTTGTGTGAGCTTCCAAATGTGGTGACTTCAATTCAGATTGTACTTATTACCACTATAAACAATTATTATTTAGGTGATAATACCATGCATGGAATGGAGCTATATAAGAAAGTGCTGTAATACTAAATTACTGTTAAAGTCTTTTCTTATCGTGTCTATTCTTATTATATTATTATGTATTAAAGAAAGTAAATGATCCCTTAATTAATGAAACTTACAAGTAGTAAGAACTCATTTTTGGTTTTGATTTTATTATAAATCTGTAAGTAATAAGCAAGGTTGCCTAGAGTTTTAATTTCTTTCTTCTCACCTACTGAAGAAAGTGTTTAAATGAGCAGAAACTGAGAAGGCAAAGAAATCAATGGAAGCAGAATATCTTGATAATCATGAGTGGTCAAAATGAGCATATGGGTCAATCCAGGATTTTCTTTTTTTTAGAAAGCTCCCTTTAATCAATCTAAAGTTATACTTTTGAAATTTCTTTTTTATGAGCCATCCCTTAAAATATTTTAATTCATTTCCAAACTGAGAATTTTACAGCACAGCTACTCGTATTACATGTCTAATTAAAATCCCAATGTTATTTGTATAAATAACCATGACCTAAATTTCAGTGTACTCTTTAAATTTTTAATGAACAACATACTTTTAGTGTCTGTCTCAGAATAGTTTCTGATTTCACTTAATATCAACTCAGAATATTTTTGAAAAAAACACCACTATTCACAGAGTTTATTATTTGTAAACCTGAAATTCAAACCCAAATAGTATAGGTTCAGAGGGATGTTTGAATGGAACAATAAAGTGTGCGCTGGCTCTAACTCCTGATTCTGATGTATCTGAAATGAGTGAAAATAAACTTATTTTATTTCAGTGGGCTTCAGAAAGAGGTGTGTGCCTACTGGAACCAACATGCTTTCATTTGAGTTTAGGAGGTACACACTGAGCCGTGGCCAGGGAATATACTGCATAATGATGAAGAATAAAGGGAAGATTGCTGATTGCATTTCAGGATTCCATGGATGCCTTGGTCTGTTCATGCTGTTATAAAAATAACATAAACTGGGTGGCTCACAAACATCAAATATTTATTTCTCACAGTTCTGGGCACTGAAAAGCTCAGGTACTGGCAGATCAGTATCTGGTGAGAGACAGGCAGTGCCTTCTACCTGTGTCCTCACATGGTAGAAGGGCCACAGAGAGCTCCAGGGCCTCTTTGATAAGGGCATTAATCCTATTTATGAGGGCCCTGCCCTCATGAACTAATCACCTCTCAAAGGCCCCACCTCCTAAAATTGTCACCTGGGACATAAGGTTTCAACATATGAAAGGGGACACAAATATGCCTCCATAGCCATGGGTACACTGGAGTACTTTAACTGGGAGATGGAGGGTGAAGGTTGAGTCTTTAAGGATATATGTAAACAATTATAGAATTATGAGAGCAGAGATGCTACTTGAAGAAAGCTTACGTTTATGCCAGTGATTGAGTTAAATAAGAATGTGAGAAATTGTGTGTTTAATCCCAACAGTATCTTGGCAATATTAAGCATTGGAGCCCACAGCTAGGACCCTGAAAAACCTCCTGCCTCATTTTAGGAGCAATTTGGCAAAAGGCTTGTATCTGGCTTTACATAGTAGTTTGGCTACTTTCAAAGAAAAAGGTAAAAGATATAACTATATATAGTAAATACCTTGAAACAATAGCTGTAGGAAGTAAATAAGCATGATAATTAAAAGATTCATTACCTAATGGGGCTAAACTTTTATTCTGTTTTTCTTCGTGGAATGGCATGTATGTCCTATAAATAACATTATTTCTCCATATAATTTTTTTAAATACTTATGGATTTTGGAGTCAAGGTATGCTTACTTTTGACCACGCTGCTCATACCGCTTTCTGTGTTGACCCTGAAAGTTTCCAATCTTGAGTGGTGTACACAGCAAGAGAAGATATATAGGCTTGGTGAGTTTCCAAAACCATTAACTCTTTCACTAAGCCCTGCTAAGTTATTAGTTTCCATGAAGCTCAAAGTATCTTCTGCAGTTTGTTACATCATACAGAGCCTACAGCAAGCCTCAGAATTAGAGCAGACATCACTATGGTTTTATTCTCCTTTAAAAAAAAATACCTCTTGATTAACTAGTGGACCCTGATAGAAAGGAAACAACTGACTATGAAAGCCAAGCTGCCATCATCGGTTTCCAGGGGCCCATCAATTGACTATAACCAACAAGATTTTGTCTTCAAGTGAGAGTATATATGAGGAGTGGGCCTGAGTAGGTACTGAAGTCATATGTGTATTTCATAATCAGTGAGCTTATACTGTCATCTGACCTACTCCTGTCATAGTGTTGGTTTTCCTTCAATCCACCTTATGATCTCATGGAGAGCTCCTTTTAACCATTTGAATAAAGATTAGAAAAATGGTGTAATTATGCTTAATAAATGTACCTGTGGTGCAAACATTAGCCTACCATGTAGCTAATGCATTTCAATAGCATTCAGAAATATCCTAGAAAGAAAATAGAAATGTTAAAACTTCTCATGGCCTGAATGTCAAGAAGTGCATCTTGTTTTTTACTTTTCCAGGAAGAAAGGTGCATGTTAGAATCTATGGCAATTTGTGGAGGGAGGTTAATTTTTATAAAAATGATCAAGGGCTTTGTAGGAGTGAGAATAAATTATTAATAAGAAGTTTAGGGAAAGATTGTATAGAGGGTCCTTTCAGAGTGGGTCCAGAGTATGAGAATATGCGTAGCTTGCAAATGCTCATAATTATAGCTCTAACCATCAAAGAAACCAATACTTACCAAGTGCAACAACTTCAACTGCTCTGGGGATGTGAGTCAGTGAATTAAATGTTTTCCCAATAAAATTAATAACGAAAAGGACCATGATGGGGGGAAAAGGAAGTAGACTGTGAATAGGTTCAACAATAGTCCTCTCTTCAGCAAATTGGACTGACTCTCCTGTTGTTGAATTACAAAATTGATGCTTATTATCATGAGCAGCAAAAAACTTCACTCCCCAGTATGATTCCAAAACCATATAATGGAGATGATCCGCTCTGAACAGGGTAACAGATCAGTGCCTGGCACATGGTATAAATATTACCTATTATGATCATCATGACTAGAGGTTCATATGCATTATAATCAGACCTCTGCAGACACAGAAGAGTAGTAATTTACCCCTGATGGAATAGATACCTAAATTCATTTTACCCGACATGTCTCTGCTAGCATCACCATTCATTGGGCTTAGGAAAAAACCTTGTAGTGTTAAAGTGAAATAGGTTCTATGCTATGAATCAGAGATGAAATGTATTAACGAACCCACTTAGTGCTTCCTGATACCTCCTAACTGAGTGAGAGAAGCTAACGGATGACCAAAGCACACGTTCAGGTAGGGCTTCCAAAGTCACATATTCTGTGTGAATACAGATTTTGATTCTAAAGTGCATTAAAGGGTCTCTCAACCAACTAAAGTGATGCCTGGAGGAAAAGAGAATGTGAAAGGGATAGAAGAGGAGGGATGTTTTAATGCAAGCTTTGGTTAATTGATTAGCTGTAGAATGAGGAATGTAGTCTCCAACTGATTTCCATTTTTTTCTTCCTTTTTTTCCCAACATTAACTGTGAAAAGTGTTGGTGGAATTTACCTTTAAGATTTTTGATTATAAGTTGCCATACATAAAGAAAGAGTTCCTAGACATGGATGTAGATACTGATGGAAACCTTCTGTTCCTGGACATGGATGTAGATACTGATGGAAACCTTCTGTGTCCCCTATTGGGGAAAATGTAAGTTCAGGTCCCATGACCCCAGAGTTAGTTAGGCCAGAGCATATTTTGGGGAATATAAGAGGAAGAATGGTGTATATAAATATTTAGGTTTCAAAATAGTGAAATGCAGCATTAACTTATATCTGATTTTGTTTAACTAGAACCTCAGTTACCTTTCTACTTTTAAGAATTCTAAATATGTGAATTCGAAGAAAGAGAAGTCTATGCCTTTTACTCTCAAAACTAAAGGGGGCCAGAAGTCACTCTCCTCAGCTGCTATGAATCTCTGCACTACACTGTGGCATTGTCTCAGTCAACCAGAGGTCCCCAAATGGTTCAGGATCTAGTGTTAGTGACAGAAAGTCTTGTAACATTTCACCGAGATGATGTACAGCAGGGGTGTCAGTGTCCCCTGAATGATGAACCACCTAATAACACACACCCAATGACAGAATCCCCTTCATACTCTTTCTATGGTGTAAAGATGGGTATATTTTTGGCTGCCTGGTCTCACTTGGTTTCTTTCCATATTCTGACCCTAGTTCTCCAAGGCTTCCTCTGCTGACTCTTTGAATTACTTAATATCATTGCATTAAGTTTACTTTCTACGTAAGTTAACCAAGGTTAATTTTGCTAATTATTAATTCTTATCAATAAATATATGATATGGAATATAATCTATGAAAAATTTGGGTCCTGGCACCTGGCAGTATATCATGTATGCTATAAATGATGGTTCTTACTCCATTCTTTTTATTTTCTATCAACTCAAAGAAAAGAGTTAATAGCTCTGTTAATAACAACACATTCAGTTAAGATAACACTAGCTACTCTAACAAAAACACATAAAGTAGATAATGGGCAATATATGATATTTTATTTTTCACTCATGTATAATCCAAAATAAGTGCTTTTGATCTATAGTTCTTCCCTAATTAGTGATTGAGAAACCCCAAATTCTTCCATCTCATACCTCTGCCAACTTCAACACATAGTTGTAAAGGCACTGAGCTTGTCTACATAAGCTGATGGCATGAGGAAGAGTATGGAAAATCTTACAGAGGCAGTCTCCATGGGCCAAGCCTGGAATTGATGCATGTCATTTGTTTGCATTCCATTTGCTGGAACTCAGTGACACAATCACACCATAATGCAAAGGATGCTGGAAAATGCTCTCCATCTATTTGCCTAAAAGGAAGAAAAATGAATTGACAAAGAGCTAACATGTCTTAGTGACAAATAATAATCCTCCTTTTTATATCTTCCAGGAGCCAGTAGTATACTAAGCACTTTATATCTATAATCTGACTCATTAAGTCATCACAACAACACTGAAAATAGACATTATTTTGCCCACTTTATACATGATGTAATTTAGATTTAGAGAATTTAATTTTTCAAATACTGTACAGCTTTGCATCAAAAGAACTGGAAAATACACACAGATGGTTCTACCTGAAAAACTGATGCTTGTTATACTATGGTACACTACCTTTTCGTTTTCATCAAAGTTGTTACATTTCTCATATCAAACATACTTGGAAACAAAACCATGGTTGAATCAGCATTATTGTTGAACTCTACTCTTTTACCAGTAGTCACTTGGCCAGAAACTCAAATAATATGTTTCTTACTAAATATTTCACAAAACAATGATTTGGACCAGAAATACATAAACTATCAGAATGCTTGCAAGAATGCACATCTCCTATGTTTGTTATATTATTTTGAATCTTTGAGTTATTCCATATTAAAAATCTCTCAATCTGTTCCCCATAGTAGACCTAAATCTAGTTTGGGGGCTAAAGAATAATTATTGAATCTTTTACATTTCATGTATGGCAAATTTAGAAAGCAGCATTAGAAAAATCCTGATAATTGAAGTTATGATATTTCATGACATAAACATATAGGTACAAAGACATGATATATACTTATTTCTAATTTCCCACCAAGACTATTCAAAATTACTATGCCATTTGCTTGTGAAAGTTTCTTTTCTTAAGAAATATTTAATGGTCCTTAGTATATAGAAAGTAAGGTTATTTTTGCCCTTTATTGGATGAGTGTAACTTTATTTTCCTACTGTATCAACAAGGAAAGATGAGCACACCTTTCACATCCACAAGTGAAAAATGTGAAATGAACAAGGGACCAAAAATATAATTCTTTTTCATAAAATATATTGCTCACTTTGTGAAAGAAAAGAAAGTCTACAGTTATACAGCCCAGTGAGGACAACTTAAATGGGTTTTTATTCAGAAACAAGGGCTGTTGAAAGAACACATTTTCTGAATGGCAATTGAAACTATGGGAATAAATGTAAACTCTTTCTCTGAAAGGAATATCTGATAAATGCATAAGTCTTATTATCCATGAAGCAGAAAGTATAATATAATCCCAAAGTCTTCGATTTTAAATAATAGATTTTCAGTAGACTTCTTCAAACAATAGCTCAGAAAGTAATAGAGTCTTTTAAAATGAAGATATTATAAAAATCATTTTATGAAAAGAGAACGTTTTTTGAGGAGCAAAGTTTTTCATTGTTTCTTTCTATTCACAGTTTACTTTGCAAACTGAGATCTTGCAAGTTGAAGGGAATTCATATGCAAATATCATAGATCTTTGCAGCTAGACATTTAAAAAAGTGGATTATAAGGCTTTCTTTTTCATTCAGTCAGAATCATCATGTGCTCTTCCTTTTTCCATGTTATTAATAGAGAAAATTATATATTTTCATTTTATTTACTATCTTCAAATCACTTTCACACTTCTACAACGATCTTTGTGGTAAGGCTATCCATGGTATTTAGAGAACTACTCAGAAGAAGAAAAGAGAAACTAAAGTGATATTATCCAAAAACCCACATTTTTTATTTCAACTTTTTCTCTTATGAGATAAGTAAATTATTTTTATTCTAAAGTCAAAATTTCCATATCAATAAATAGAGCTTCCTGGTTAAGTTGAAGACATTTACGTGGTAAGTCTCCCATTTATTTTTTTCTTTTGTTTTGCAGAAGAAAGATACATCAGAGATTCAGTTTAGATGCCCCTTCTCCAGGATGAGTCTATTATAAACACACACACACACACACACACACACACACACAATGCATTCATAGATTATAATCACAAATATAGGGGCAAATGATATTCCTACAACAATGAAATGTAAAAAGGGCTGGATCCCTTATCCATAAAGCATCTTGTTACCATTTCACTTAGCATTCTGGGTATGGATGCAAACCTAAATTGTATCTTTATATCTGTAACTATGGAATGAAAAAAAAGTACCTCAGTATTTTGTTGATTACACTGTGGGTTCTGGCTCTCTGTAATACTTTCCATTCTAAGGTAACTGTAGAACTTGAAAATGTAACTATACAAATAGATACTGTAAACTCCAGAGGTAGAGAATGAGTTTTCACTACTCTTTGCTTTATTTGAGGGCTAAACTAACTGCTTGAACAACATCAGCTTTGTACAGGCCAATTTAAAAGCGAGACTTCCTTTAAAGCAGAACCTTGCAAAATATAATATCACTCCATGAAGGCTACTTTGCATCAGGCACATTTTCTGTGGCCTTTATCTCACTAGATATTGACAGAAAATTTGAATGAGAAATGATGTCTAGGACTTCATTAGTCAGTTACAAATCAGCTTTTGCAAAATGCCAATATGTCATTAACACCTTAACAAAAATTAATTTATTGGATTTATCAAGTTACCCACAAATTTACACTTTCAGAACTCCCAAGAGTTCAATGATTAGGTAATTCGTGCTTTTTAGAAAATGTAATTTTCAAGATTAAGAGGCTCTTCATAGGTCACTTGATCATTTTTACTCTTACACCTGGCCAGCTCCAAAGTGTACAGCCTGAACCCAGCCTTTCAAGGGTTATCCACTATACACATGGACTATGGCTTGTCCTCAGCCTCCACAGTCCGAGAGAAATGAGTCCCAGGAGATTATAAAAAGAGAAATGTCCAGTGTGGCACCCGCAATTTCGGACTCAGCAAAGAGAAACTCAAGAATTATTTTATATAAAATCTTTAAACTCCTTGTGCAATACAATATTTTTGAAGCTTCAAGCAATAAACTCCTCACTCAGCCTCTTCCAGCAGGGTGTGGAAGCTGCAGGGTGTTCGGTGATACTTATACTGATTGTTTTGCCCCTTGTAGTCTCTTTTCCTTTGAAACATCAACAACAGAATGGGGAAAGGTAGCTCCATCATTATCAAGGCAGATTTATGAACTCACACTGAGCAGAGTATGGTCTATATCTTTTACATATTAGTGGGAGGAATTCTTTGATTTTATGCATGCAATTAAAAATACTGCTAGCATCAGATCTGTTCTATGAACTCATCATTCAGGAGCTGTTTATGTAATGAAAAAAATATCACTCCAGAGGACACAGTGAAAATGACATTACAAATAACTACTATGAATATTTGTGTACAAGTTTTTAAATATGTTTTCAATTTTCTTGCTTAAATACCTAGGAGTGGAACAACTGAATCATAGTGTGGGTTTATGATCAAATAAACTATCCAACTTAGGGATTATCTTTGAACTTTTCTATATCATTAAGTAATCTTTTTTTTTAAATCAAATTATCATTGGGTTTTAGGGATTAAATCTTATGGTTACTCCACAATTTATTAAACTAATTTCCAAGGTTTGACTGTTTAGGTTATTGCCATATTTTAACCCACTAAGTATATATTAGTAAATAATATTTTCATTTATAAGTCTTTATCAACTCTGATTTCTTCTTTATAATATACAACTGTAAGTGGAATTACTGGAATTATTGGATCAATAGAGTTACATTTTCAAAGACTCTTTGTAGAGCAGTTTTAGGTATAGAACAATTTTGAGAGGAAAGTACAGAGATTTCTCATATATCCCTCCCCCACACGTGCAGAGCCTCCCCCATTGTCAACATCAATCCTCAGAATGGTACATATTTTTTTTAACCAAGGATGATCTGATATTGACGCATCATAATTACCCAAAGTCCATAGTTTACCTTAAGAGTTATATATTTTTAAGTCTCCTCTTATAGAGTGTGAAATTGATTTTCTGAAAGGTTAAAAAATATATATTTTTTCAAAGAGTGAAAAAAAATCTGAATTAAACTTTTACCAAAAAAAAAAGTTTTTCTACATTTGATAGAATTTCAGAATTAAAAGGAGCAACAGACTTTCCCTAACCCAATCTTTTACCTAGTTCTTGTATATCCTCTGTAAAATATGTAGAAGTACTTTTCTAGGCCCTGCTTTGATAAGAGAGTGTATGGGTTTCGTCTGTTGTTGGACTACGTTAATAATTGAAAAGAGTTTCCTTCCAGTGAGCAGTGATCTGTCTCATTTTAGCATTTCCCACATTTTACCAAGTTTCAGACAAACAGAAACCATAGTCCAGCTGAGGTTCTGGGCCAAATCTATACACTTCATGCAGTGTAGAAATGAAGACATGGGAATTTGCTGTGCTCCAAAAAATGTTCAGCTCTATCTGTACTTCACTGCTTCTCTGGCTGCATATCAGTCTTTCTTTGAGTAGTAAGTATAATTTCCTAACTAATAGTGAATGTAAAATAACTAGCTCAATGTTTGGCAAATTTCAAATACTGAAAGAATACTGGATATAATTTCTATTAGTTTTTAATAATTACTATATTACTTGTATGTACAGAATATGTATTTATGATTTCTTTTTCTAATTTTGAAAAAAATAAATTTGATAAGCTTAGTTGCTAATTCCTCTGTCTCTTTTTTGTTTTCGAATTATTTTAACTGATAATTTGCTCTGAAGCAATGAAAAAAAATACAACTTCTAATGTGATGGTTAATTTCTTGTGTCAACTTGAGTGGGCCATGGGATGCTCAGTTATTTGGTCAGATATTATTCTGAGTGTTTCTATGAGGGTGTTTTTGGATGAGATTAAGATTTAAATTGGTAGACTGAGTAAAGCAGATTGCCCTCCATAATGTAGATAGGCCTCATCTAGTCAGCTGAAAGCACAAATAGAACAAAAGGCTGAAACTTCCCTGAGTAAAAGAGCATTCTTTCTGCCTGATTGCCTTTGAACAGAGACATTGGCTTTTTCCTGCCTTCATACTCAAACTGAAACATCAGCTCTCCCAGGTCCTCTAGACTTCTGACCAGGGAACTGGAAAAAAGGAAACAAAAAAGCCCAAAAAACAAAAATCATTGGCTCTCCTAGATCTCCAGCTTCCTGACTTACATTGCACATCTTGGGAATTGCCAGACTCCATAATCATGTGAGTCAATTCCTTTTAATTAGTCTTCTTACTGTATATCCTTTCTGGAGAACTCTGATAAATACATGTAGCTTATAGAATTCAACAGAATGAACTAAGCACTGTATTTGGAAGTATAGAAAACACAGACTTGTAACACTGCCCAGCTTCCTTAGAATTAAGTCAGGAACCTGGAGGTTAAGTTCTTTCTTTCTTATTCAGTAACTGAAATTGGAGTAAGACTACAAAATAATTTCACACAAAAGCTAAAAGCAATCTATCTGGGAAAATAATGTGGATACATCTAAGAAGAAAGTGCAAAGCTCTTATTCCTAGCCCTAAAAGTCATCCAGTTCTCCTTCATGTCCATCTTGACTGAGAGCCTTAATGCTAGTTGTAAGTCAGAGCAAGTGTAACTAGCAAAAAAGCCCCTAGGACTGATATGAAAGCCACAGTTTGAAGAGTATGAAAAATTACTAGCTATTGAGAAAAGAACTCATTTCTCTGTAAGTACTTGCTTGAAGAAACCAACTGGAAATCTGAATGATAAAATAGAGATTCACTCAATCTTAGTGTCACCCTCCCCCCTCACCCACTCCCTCCAAACAAAAGCTTATTTAACTTTACAGAAAGAAAATTGACAATTTCTCCAGGTTGACCTTTATCTTCTTTAAACAAATTTCTTTTTAGTGGTGGAGTAGTCTTCCAAGGTCTCAAGAGATTGTTTTCAAGGATATATTAGTTTATTTTAGAGAGGCACAGAGCTTTACTTTCTAACATTGTGCTGGATTAAATGCATTCAAATACATTGTCTGCTTTGAAATGTGTTTTTGAAAAGTTTTGCAACCATCCTGTATTTATCTCTGAAGTGGAAATTAAGCACATACTTCTCTGTGCATTCAAAATATCTGTATATATCCTTCTTTTAAGTTTTTTGTATTATTTCAAAGAATATAACAGAGCGGCCTCACTGAAATATATTTAAATGATTATTCAGTTACGTTATTTAAGTAGATGGTATTTTATTGCAACTTTATATTGGAGTTTTAAATGAATGTCATAGTATTTTAAAATACTTTCCCACAATTGAGATAATCCTTTAAAATAGAAAGCAAAGAATAAAAAAGGACCGTATTTCAATGTTCCATTTCTTGCAAATAAACATGGGTTTTTCTTCGTGCATTTCCTAAGAAGTTCTTGGACCTCTTCATTCATCATTAATTCAATAAACATTTATTAAATAGCTTCTATGTACAAAACATTATATTCTGGTGTTAGATTTTTATATCATCATATGCTTCTGCTTTAGAATACAGGGCCTGGTATTATATATTTTATGTCAATTGTGTTGAGCAGAAATCATTTAATTTTAGAGATTTACAGCTTTACTTATCTCAACTCCTTTAACTCCTTAATTCTCAGGAACTCTTTCTAAAATCAGTAATTCCTTTATATCAGTTCAGTGTTGAAAAACTAATAATGGTTTCCATTATATTCAAGATAAAGTTCAAATTCCTTACTGTGACTAAAATTCATTTCACAATCTTAGCATTTCAGCTTCATCTCATTTTCTTTCCCAAATATGTGTATTTGGGAATATATAATATATATAAATATAACTATGTGTATTTAATATACACACATATATATTATATATATATTATATATATATATATATATAAAACCCTGTTCTTTGGCTTTGTCTTGCTTGTGTCATTCTTCAGATATCAGTTGGATGTTACTTCTTTGAAAAGGTTTTATTTCCTTTCTTGGCCAATAGAATTAGGCACTTACTCCATTGTTCTCCACTATCAAATCCTTATTAGAGGGCTCACTGCAGTATTTTGTACATTTTGGGGGGCTGTGCCTTGTGGCATGCGGGATCTTAGTTCCCCAACCAGGGATTGAACCCACGCCCCCTGCATCATTGGGAGCACGGAGTCTTAATCACTGGACCACCAGGGAAGTCCTACATTTTTCTTTATTTTTTAATGTTATATTTTTGTGTGTTGTCCATTAAGTTATTGAATATAGACATTTTGCCTGGAAGATATTCATAAACTGAGCAGGGCTTACCATGTAGTAACCATTCAATACATATCTGATTGAATGAATGAATGATCAAATGAGTAGAGAAATGAGACCTTGAAAAACTAAGTGATTTACTCAATGTCAGAGAGATAGTGGCAAAATGAGAATTGGTATTCAAGTTTTCATATTTGTTGTGCAGTGCTCATAGTTTTACTTCCTTCTACCTAGGTAATGACAGGTAACATTTTCTAGATTCATACAGAGTAGGAAAATATGATATTCCTACCTTAAGGCCAGTAGCTTAAAAACAAAGATAAAGAAATGATAATCAAAAAGGAAACAATTTTTACTCACAGCAGTAATTTGACTGAGGGCCACATGCCTGCTTTCAAGGCCATTCATGTACACATTCCCGATTCACCAAGGACAACTGATGGGAATAAAGACCTTTCCCATTGTCTGTTTGAGAATGTAGTGCTCCTTTATTGTAGCCTGTGTTGTGAATCAGAGATGGGCCCCACATCCTTTGGGGGTATGTCAGTTAGTGGCCAGTTACTTAGGAAAAAAAACTCACTAGACTTCCTGTGACCTTTCCTTATCACTACATACACAATTGTATACCCATAGCTCTAGTTGAAGATAGATTAAGCTGAGAATCAGATCAAAAACAAACAAAAAAGACTTTTTTCACTTTACCCTTCTGAGGGCACAATCTTGTACCATCTGGAAAGAAAGGGATGAATTTGACTAAAAATAACCAATACAGGGTGTCTATCAGCATTTCATTAACTGGATAAATTTATCCAGGGAAATCACAGGTCTATAGTTAGGATTTGAGAACATACACTTTTTTTTTTTTTTTTTTTGCGGTACGCGGGCCTCTCACTGTTGTGACCTCTCCCGTTGCGGAGCACAGGCTCCGGATGCGCAGGCTCAGCAACCATGGCTCACGGGCCCAGCCGCTCCGAGGCATGTGGGATCTTCCCGGACCGGGGGGCGAACCCACGTCCCCTGCATCGGCAGGCGGACTCTCAACCACTGTGCCACCAGGGATGCCCCAGAGAACATACACTTTTGTTGAAGGAAATAATCCTTGTGAGAGAGGGAAATGGTGAGCGGTCAGAAGCTCAGGGCCAAAGAATGAAAGTGTGGTAAAGACTAGATACAGTCTGGTTCTAATAATGTCACTCTATATTTATATAATTAAAAAGGAATGATCTAAATTTACTTTAATTAGCCATAGCCTCAAAGTTGAGAATTAATAAGAAAATTTTGTTTTGGTCTCTATGACATAATCTTTTTCAGTCAACTCAGTAGTTTTATTGAGCCAATCAAGTTACAGAATATTTACCTCATTTGGGGGAAAATAATGCAACATTAATTCACTTAAACACAAGAAATATATTAAACCTTTATTTGTCTTTAGGGTATTTCAAAAAACTTAGAAAAATATCTTTTGATACTGTTATAATTACAAATCTTAGACACTATACCTAGTTTGCAACTAGTGCAACATTTTCAATCAACAGATTTAAAGGTGGAACCAACCCTACAAAATGGATGCTATTTTTATTTTCAATTTATAGATTTAAAACCTGAGACATGCAGATGTTTTCTCAGGGCCACAGTCAGAGAGTGGCTTTGGTGTTATCCAGGCAGTGGGGTGCCAGAGCTGAGCTCATTTCAAGCCATTATACCATGGTTTCTTTCATCTAATGTGGTCATTGAGGACATTTTAGATGTGCTGCACATCTAAAGTTTATATTGTTTATCATTGTTGAAAGCTTATCCCTATATAAATAACTTTCAGATAATTAAAATTTCTTTGCTTCCAACAGAAAACTTTGAACATAGAAATTCAAAAATATAGAATTATCAAGTACTATACCATTCAATTTCATGCCAGCTATTATGGAGGGAAGAGCATTCTCAGTAATGAAAGTAGCAGGTACATTTTAGGTCAAGATTGTCTAATACTCAACTTCGAATTGTTTGTTTTTTGGTTTTTGTAAAGAACCATCCCCCTCCATTCCCCAAATATTTAGTAGAACGTTTCTGTGCACACAGGCCCACCTTCCTTATACTTTGTATGTGTCTGGTAGGGAAAGCATGATGCAGAAGAGATCAACATTCTCAGAAGGTGAGACCAAGTGCGTGAGGAATAATTCCACAAAAGAGGATCCTGGTTCAGAAGTTACAAAATGAAATGGATTTTTTTGCTCCCTTCCTAAAATAATTCTAAGCTAAGTTTCTAGGCCTATGAGGGATTACATAGGGAAAGGAAATGTTAACCACAGGACAGTGGAGGACTTTGGGACATCCAGCCCTCAACATCTTATATATAAGGGTTTTCAATGATTCCCTGTGTAGAATGGGTACCCAAAATATACATTCCATTCTTCATTTTTATCAGGATAGAGGAAGCAAAAATTTAGCTATGCATCTATCTTTGTTGCTGTTGTTCTTGTTGTTGTTGTTATTGACATTAAATGCTGGCCAAAGCTGGCAAAAAAGAAAGATTTATTTTTCTTGGGGAACACTGTATGTGTAATCCCATGGTCAGGAAAGTGTTTAAGCTGTCACCATTCTATAGCATGGATTTTCCAAAATTACCCATCATTTCCTATGATTTACTTCAAGTCCTTAGGCAAGCAACAATGCTGCAAAGTAAGTCAGCTACAAATTTCACTGGACAACACTTCTAGAATCACAACTTCACTCGTTGAAGCAGTTTGACTGGGTTATCTGTCAGAGTTTGAACATGGTATCTGGAGGGGGCTGATACAATCTATTTGAACAATCTTTGTCTTTGCCTATGACTTTTAACAACAAAATTATAAAAATAAGCCCAGGAAACTATTGCCTAAGATTATAATTAATACAGTGTGCTTCTAAGCTTTATATATGTCACAACAACAACAGAACATCAAATGAGAAAAAGTTCTCAAATGTAAGGTAGTCCATAGGGAAAAGCCAATAGATACAGAATCATAAAACGCTGACTCTATGCAGCTACAAGCCCAGGGGAAGGAAAACCTTTGACATAACTACTGTTAGTCTGATATAAACTATGGGAATATTCTGATATATGATTCAAAGGAAGCACTGGATAACTTTTTTGTCTTCTGGCTGCAGATGACATTGAAGGAAGGATGGACAAGGACTGATTTGGCTTTGGTCAGGATGTTTGCCTGCCTGGATGTATTACTACATGTAGGATTTATATCTAACTCTTTTAAAAAAATGGGTGAGGAGGAAATTTTGAAAGAAATCTATTCCAGAAATTTCATTAGCCCACAAAATAATTTGATATCATCAATCAATATCAAGAAAAAAAATCTAAGAATTAATTTCCATCTACCTATGGCTATCAGGATTAAAATTAACTTTTATAAAGGAGGGGCACATATAACTAACAGAGACAATTGTGTGTGTAAATTTAAGTTAACTTTACTTTTATAATTTCAAACCTATTCATTGTTTTTTTCAGTGAAATAGTAACTATAAATATAGTTTATATATCAAAATATATATTTATCATGATTATAACTGATTTTAGTAATTTTATTAACTGAAATATCTTCTATGAGTTTTATTTGATAGCCAAATAGACTTATCTATTTTAAAAATGTTCAACCCAAAGATTGGCAAAGTTTATAGCAAAGGCCTAATGGTCTGCACTAGTAGATAGTTGTGTATAATTCTGTTAATTGAATGCATACTAGGACAATTCTTTAAATATAGACAAAGTCCTTCTTAAAACATATACACACAATGTATTTG
>NW_020173231.1:5415112-5466507 GCF_003031525.2 Neophocaena asiaeorientalis asiaeorientalis | reverse complement strand
TTTTTTTGGCCATGCTTCATGGCTTGTGGGATCTTAGTTCCCCGACCAGGGATCTAACCCTTACCCCCTGCAATGGAAGCACAGAGTCTTAACCACTGGACCACCAGGGAATTCCCTGTATTTGATTTTAAATCAGACCATTTTATACAATCTAAAATTGTCCAAATGATTTTTTTAAATTAATTTATTTGCTTATTTATTTTTGGCTGCATTGGGTCTTTGTTGCTGCGTGCAGGCCCTCTCTAGTTGCAGCGAGCGGGAGCTACTCTTTGTTGCGGTGCACGGGCTTCCCATTGGGGTGGCCTCTCCCATTGTGGAGCACGGGCTCTAGGCACACGGGCTTCAGTAGCTGTGGCTTGCAGGGTCTAGAGCGCAGGCTCAGTACCTGTGGTGCACGGGCTCGGCTGCTCTGCGCCATGTGGGATCCTCCCAGACCAGGGCTCGAACCCGGGTCCGCTGCACTGACAGACCACTGCACCACCAGGGAAGCCCCCCAAATGATTTTTGAGGTAATTTCTGGAGCTTAAAACATTTAGATTTTTCTGGAGTACCTACACTTATGGCCTAAAATGCAAATATAAGACTTTTGGCCCCATCGAGCTATATGCATTTTCAATAAGACATAATTTAACCCATGATGTATAAATGTTCATATGAAATTAGTTAATATTAACTCATTCCTGTGTAATTTGACTTTCTTTTCAGTTTGTAGTTCGTTATACATGTAACATTACAAAGTACTTCAGCTAGATGCCAGGGAGTCAAGGCAAACTTTTGAATATAAGAATTTTTGTCAATGTGTTTGAAAGAAATAAGATTTAAAATAACATCAAACAAGTAGAGCAAGTGGAGCTCAAGTGTTCTTATGAGGATGTCTCAAAGACACGGTGGAAGCATTCCCAACTCTCACTCTTCACTATGTTTTAGCAGTAGGTTTATTGCCCCGACCACACTTACAGTCAAATAAATGAATGTTCTGGAAAATGCACTTCTTGATTTGCCACTGGTTTACAGAAATATCATAACCTTTACTTTTTATTCAAAGCTGGTTAAAACCTGCTCTGTATATCATGGCATGAACTCAGTGTAGCATTCTGTTTAATAGACAAAAATCATAGTAAGTTAAGTCTTAGATGAAGGAAAATAAATTATACATTTATGAGTAATCTAAATAATCGGCTTTCATGCTTTAGATGTATCTTTCCATTCTTTTATTTAAAAAAATATCTGTTGAAGGCCAAGTAGAAGCTATAAACTTTGCTAGATGCTGGTATTTTAAAGATGAATACGATATGCTTTCAGCTCTCAAGTTGCCTAAATTCTGGCCAGGGATATTACAGTAAACCCACACTCTAATAGTTGTGTATTTAGGAATTTCACAGTCATTTGTTGTTTGTATCTCAGAAAAGCATAGCCAAAATTCATTCTCTAATGTCCCAATTAACACATATGTACTCCACATAGTTGCCTTTGGGTATATTTAATTTCTGATAATGAAATAGTATAAACTCTTCCAAAACTGTGAAACCTGTTTAAATTTATTATTTTTAAATGCATATGCCTTTGAAGAAACTAATTAAATCAATTAAACATTAAAATTGGAGCATTAAAGCATGACAAAACCTGTTTTCTTAGAACTCTAATAATTTGTGTCTCGCACAATCTCTGAGGAAATAATAATTAGCATTTCCCTTAGGACTCATGAAAGACTTCCTTCGAAGAAAAAAATACATTTTAAAATACTAGAATGTTTTATTGCCTTAAATTTATTTAGCATGAATGTCATTCCATACTTCTCATTCACTCTTACATTTAACACTTTGATAATACTTAGGTTAAAAATGTTACTTAGTCTGTCTTACTTCCATCATTCAGAGTCCTCTTTGTGTTTTATTTCACTAATTTGAATCTGTTTTAACTTGTTAATCCCTGTGATCTACAATTTCTTCCTAAAAGTAGGTTTTACAAACTAAGTAGTATCTTCCAGGTTATTGGAGCACCATTCTATAAACATAGGAAGCCAGAATGTTCTAAATAATACTCTTGTGGTTTAAATAAATTAAGAGTTTCTAAAACTAGTTACTTCATTCCAAGAGAATTATAAAGGTTGTAAATTGATATATCTTAGTTCTTTAAAGAAGAATCTTATGGATAGCACCATTGTGTTTTTGAGAGCGTAAAAACTAGTTTTATTTGGAACTGGGCAATTTATATAATTTTAGATGCTGCAAAATGGCACAAGAAATAAAGGAAATGGTGCTGTATTAATAATTTCACAACTCTGGTTAACTAGATTGGACCAAACTGAGAGTGTTCTGCCTAGACTAAAGATTCTAACTCTAAAGAGTAATTAAAAGCCACGTGTTGCAGTACAAGAATAATATTAACCAAAAAAATAGGAAGAAAATGCATACATGTCTACTGAAATGTACCAACATGGCCAGAAAATATCTTCACTTCCTCTCCATCAGGTCTACTTAGTCTAGGTCTAAGGAAGGTGGAGATTCAGAAGAGGAAGACAAAGATGGTTGGCTTGACTCCATAGAATCAGGATTACTTCATCTTATCTCTATTGCTTCATGTAAGTTGATGTATAAAGCCTCATGAACTGGCAAATTGTTAGGAAGGATCTAGACAACAACAATAAGAGTCATAGAAATTACTTAATACAAAGAGGCCCCCATATTAAGCAAGTAATACATAGACAAGAATAACAAAAGATGTAATTAAATCTGTGTCCTCTGTCAAATCCAGCACAGCTTGACTCTCATACTGTTCACCACATACCTTTAAACTTGAAATAAAGAAAACTCAAATAAAGAGAATTCACTGTGGAATCATTTGTTTATACCTTCTTATGAGAGTTTAACAGTGACTAAACTTTAAACCATCAATTATATTGTATATGTTCTAAGTAAATTTTATTGATTCCCCTATTTTGCTCTAGAGATTCTCATATTCAGGGGTAGAGAATATTTGATGGTCTAGTTATATAAAATTTATTCAATTAAATTAACATTTACTGTGCCTGATGCAGTGAAGAAAGCAACAGGGTTAATATTGCTCTCATGGAACTTATATTATGTGGTAGGACATAACACATTAATAGATACGTAGAATGCTTAAGTATACAATTAAAAATCAAGGTAAAAATGAAAGAGTTGTCAAATTTGATCTCTCTCTCTCTCTTTCTCTCTCTCTCTCTCTCTCTCTCTCTCTCTCTCTCTCTCTCTCTCGCCTCTCTCTCTCTTTCTTTTGTTTTCATTTCTTTCTTTTATTTGACCTGCCTTCCCAGGGGAGGACCTGAAACTTTGGAGACAGCAAGGCACTAATCAGGAACCTAGGTGTAGAGCAGTGGAAATGGGAGCCTGAGTCCTGAGCAGGTGTTATGCAGTCATCAAGGGACACAGCCTGTTCCTGTGCTCTCATTGGGACCGAAGAGAAAGTAAAATATCACTTTTCCTATTTTTCCTATTACTCTTTCCTTGGTTTGCTTGTCTTTGGGTAGCTTCAGGAATCTTTCCATCTTTCACCTGATCTTTTGTGCATTATGTTGTCAATATAAATATCCTAAATTTGACCTACTTCTTGCTTGGAGCCACCATATATGACTGCCCTCTTCTCAGGAATTGGGTCCTTTTTGTAAAACATTAACCACTGTCTTTGGGATTTTAACCACTGGTGATACTGAGGATAAACCGTCTATAAAACCTGAATGCAAAGCCTACCTGCCTTGTTCTATTGGCTCCTAAGTCCTCCTGGGACTCAGAGCTTTGCTCTAGCTTTATATCTGAACTGATCAATATGCAAATGGTGCTCCTCATATAAGTGGACCGGATTCAAACTTAAGACCATCAGGAGAGACCAACTCTTGTGCAAATTTTCTGTCATCTTTTTTATTTATATCTAATCAGAATCAGGTTCTTAAACCTTGAATATTTCAAGTTTTTTAAACAGCCTCAGTGATTTATTTCCATAAAAACTCAAAAAATGACTCTCTGTTTTGCTTTTTAATATGTTTCTTTCAAAGTTTGTAGACATTTCAATTTTTCTTTTGTATTTTTTTTATAACTTTCTCAACACTCCCTCCCTGAGCAGTATATATCCACCATATTCATTACCCTATTTTGTATAAAGCATGAACACATGCTAGACAGTTATACTTTAACATTCCTATTCTAATCACTCTTCCTAACACTTGCACCCTTCAGCCCTATGTTTAAGATGGGTATTTGTCTACTAACATTCATTAACTTCTTCCATAGTACAGGTTTATTACTCAAAGACATCTTTCTAACCAGACAATATATTTCTTAGTTACTGTTTCATCTTATTTGGCCATATGACTATCTTTTGTCAAAGAAATGAGCAAAAGTATCCTAGTTCTGGTTTAAGGCTTCAAAACACAAATCCATGCTGCCTTATTACTTCCAATAGTTATGTGCAGATCATGATAAAGATAATGATTGTGGAACTAGAGCCCCCAAATGGAAGAATCCTGGGTCACTGTATCACTAAAGGGAAGAAAGACATGCTACAACCAAGAATAACAGAACAGAATTTTTTCATAAGTAATAAATAAGGGCTTCCCTAGTGGCGCAGTGGTTGAGAGTCCGCCTGCCGATGCAGGGGACACGGGTTCGTGCCCTGGTCCGGGAAGATCCCACATGCCGCGCAGTGGCTAGGCCCGTGAGCCATGGCCGCTGAGCCTGCGCGTCTAGAGCCCGTGTGCCACAACGGGAGAGGCCACAACAGTGAGAGGCCCGCGCACCACAAAAATAATAATGATAATAATAAATAAGATTATATTTCAGATATATATTTTGGACAATTTTATTATCACCACACACTTGCATTAACTAACTAAAACAACCCGAACTCTTTTAATCCAAATAACTTTGATGTTTTTCCACCGGGAAGTCTTTTGCGGATGTTCCTAGACTAGTTTGCGTGTTCCTCCTATGTGCTCCCTAAGTCCATGTTATATCACATATAATGTCTATCATTAAGCCATATTACATAGTTTTAATTTAACTTCCCAAGTAGACTGTATTTGTTTTGCTCGCAAAATAGGAGTAGTTTCTGCCTTATTCTGGGTAACATCCCCAGGACCTAGCTTTGTGACTTGGAACATATGAAGTCCTAAATAAATATGCACTCAAGTAAGAAATGATAGAACATATAGAAATGATTGGAAAGCCACGTTGACTTAAGATCCAAAGGCTCTAGTGATACCTCAGAAAGTCAATAAATACATTAATTTGAAAACAGTGTTTTCCCTTATTTATTCATTGAATGTCTTTTTAAAATAAGGCCTTACAACTTCACCAAAAATATTTCCAAATGAACAGTTGCATAAGCTTATATTATTAAATGGTAGATTTGTAGAATTTGAAAATAGTGTTCATAATACCATGTGAGAGTTAAAAAAAAATCTAATGAATGTGCTAATTTTTCTTATTTGCTGCAAAAATGGTAGTCAATATTTGTGTCATGCCCATCAGTATGCCTCATATACTTATTTAACATTGATATGTTAAATATAAATAAATATTAAAAGTGTTAGTGGCTATGCATATGTGCATTTTGTATGATTAATTTTCAAAAGAAAAAATTATCAACAGCCAAAACACTTCAGAAATGTAGCTCAGAAATGCAAAGAAGCTTTTACTAGATTAACCAACCATGTGAAAATAGCGTCTTTGAACTATAGATATTTTTGCTTAATATGACAGCTAACTAAGCTTCTCTTAAGTACAATTTTTCTACAGAAACTGAAAAGCTTTTCCAACTCATCTATAGATTGGACATTTTTATATATTCAAAGGGAGATGATGCTTGCTTCCGTACCTCTTCAATTTTTGGTGCTTGCACTCCTAAATAAAATAGATTTTTTTTCAGGTTAATCGCCTTTAACCAGAATCTGAACTCTTTCTTGTTAAATTCAATTGCTCTTAGGCTTAAGCTACTTTTTAGATTTCCCCTTTCATAATTAAGATAAAATCCTCAATTAAAATCCTTTCTGAAAGAGTTCTGGTTTACTGTCAGCGTACCAAGGCTATGGAATGTAACCTAATTCACTGTTAGATCTCTAGTGTATCTGAAAATGTACAATAATTCATGTTCATCTGAGTATACTTACCAATTATAAGTTGAACATTTCTTTGAGGCTTAATGAGTGTGTTCTTTCTTTTAATACTCATTTTGGAGTTGCAGTTTCTAGTTTTCCTATCCTATCAATTCTAAACTAATCAGCCAATTCACTGTTAATTCGGTTAGGTTTTTATTTTTGAATTATTCTTAAGAAGGAAGGGAGGTTTGATATGTTATACTTTGTATCTAAGCCTTATCTAAAATATCTGATTAGTGCTTGGAACAAATTATAACACATGATTCTTACTGTTCCATACCACCACTAAATACAAACAAGGAACTCTAAACATCACTTTTATAACCAAATATTTTTGGTTTCATTCACGCCTGTGCATATGTACCTGAATTTATCTTATTACCAATGAAAATGTTCTTCATTTATGGCAAGTTGTTTGCTGAGCTTTGAAAGCAGGGCATAGAGACCCAAATCATTAGTCATGATTCAGAGAGACCAAATAAGTGAATCCTTTTGAAAATTGAATCACAGCATGGCCTTTATGATTCTGTTTGTGTGTTAGTACTTTGGAACATCTAAAAGTTTTGGAAAAGTACACAAAGTTTCAGTATTGCAAGCACAATTCACAATGATGAATCCAGCCAATATATAATCCCAAGAGTGAAAATAAATTAAAATAAAATAAAAGATGATTTCTAACCTAACTTCATACTTCCATTTATCAGCAAAAAGTACAAGTTTTGTTAAAGCTCAGGGTGTCAATTATCTTACTTTTCTTTGTATATTTCCTACGTAATTAAAAAAACATGTTTAATATTTTAATTTTACCTTTTTAGAGCATTTTGTTGCATCTGCATGAAGTGATTAAAATATTTTTGAACAAAAGGAAAAAGTATTCATGTCTGTTTATGGTGTTCAAGTGTTATTCATTCTCTGTAATCATGTTTAGATGGTCTTTCCCCATCTTATCTCTTCTTTTTCTTCCTTGCTTAACTATTTTTGGTCTTTGCCAATATCTTGAAAACTAACTTGGAATTTTTCATAATTTCACTCTTTCAATACAGTGAAACTGTTCTTTCTTTAAGGATCTATATAGTTCTGTGCATGAAGATAAAATAGATTCCATATAGTTTGGCCTAATAAGTAAACTGCTTATCCAAAAGAAATCCAGGTAATATCATATAATAAAATATGGTAAAAAGAAGGCCATTGTCATAGATTGGTTTTCCTGGGAAGCAGATTTGGCAAAGGAGGTTAGATGATGGAGTTTTGTTAGGGTGTGCCCTCAAGTTCTATGTGTTACGTCATGGAGATAAGTTGGCCTATGATGCAGTCACAATGTGGCCTACGATGCAGTCACAATGTGAGTCACAATGTGACTCACAATAAGTCACAATGAGCGGATCTTATGGGACACACTGAAGCTGAGATGGTACTTCAGAGGTTTCCCAGGTTGAGGCAATGAGGTCATGTCTTTATATCCTGGCAGTTACCTATCACTGGATGTGGCCTTCCCAGGGATCAGAGTTTGTCAGTTGAGGCAATTCCCAAAGTGAGCTCACAGCTCAGAACTACAAGCCAACAACCTTCCCAAGAGCTGAAGGAATAAATCCTCTAGAACTGAAGGTGGTATCCAGCAGCACAGCATCAACAATAGACAGTATGCCTAATATTATTACCTTGATGTAAAATTAAAAGTCTCAATAAGTTCTTTCAATTTGATGTATAATTGAAATCATAGGAAAACTAAAAGTTTAGAGTTATTCATATTTGAAAAGTGGGAGAGTATTGTAACCTGAACAGAATTTACATTTAGTACATTCTTTCTTTTATTTCTGTGCTTACTCTCCTTTCTTAGTAATCTTTCTCTCTTTTTTTTTCTGATAAATACCCATTATCCTCATATGTTTTCTCTGAATTCATAATCTCTCCTCCTTTACACCCCCAATTATCCTATTTTCTCCAACATCTTGATTTCATATAGCAGTATTGGAATCAATAATTCTATTTAACTAAGGTATAAAATATAATGTGTGTCATTAGCAACTGAATATTTGCCACAAGATGAATTGTAAAATAATCCTTCATGGGGCATTTTCCTGTAAAATGAATGTGTTCCATCCCCATTCATGCCACCTGAACCCTATTCTTGACAACCTGTAATGGGAAAGGCACCCACTAGTGATTACTTTCCTAATCTCATATGTACCTAATAACCTCTGATTTTACAGACATAAGGGATGAAAGAGTTTAAGTCACTCTTCCAGTAACAGGCTGTTCCAAAACTGCAAGAACCTGTTACTGATCTATCCCTTATGTCTCGATGTTTAATTAGTGTCCCCACGGCTATCACAGTGTCTAGAGAATAAAAAGTCTTTGAAAAATATTTGTTGTTAGAAGTAGACAGAGAGTCAGGAATAAACCAAGAAAATGATCGTCAGTAATGGAACACCAGGCAACAAAGCCCTCAGAAAAGGCAGCTATTTTGTGGTCAAGAATTTAGAACACATTTACTATTATAAAATTTACAATGTATAAAAGTTATGTTAAAGGTTATGTAAAGATTATATATTCTGGGGCTTCCCTGGTGGCGCAGTGGTTGAGAGGCCGCCTGCGGATGCAGGGGACACGGGTTCCTGCCCCGGTCCGGGAAGATCCCACATGCGGCAGAGCGGCTGGACCCGTGAGCCATGGCCACTGAGCTTGCGCGTCTGGAGCCTGTGCTCTGCAACGGAAGAGGCCACAACAGTGAGAAGCCCGCGTACTGCAAAAAAAAAAAAAAGATTATATATTCTGGATTTTAAGTACCCTTAGCAGCAGTTAAGAACTTGCAAAGACGTCAGCTGGGCTCCTGGTCGTCACTATATTAAGCTTCTGTTGATTCTAGAACAAATAAAATAAATAAACTAGGAAGTAAATGGGAAACACGTATCTTTCCCTTTAGAGGTAATCTTCTAGAAAGTGAGAAATAGAGCATATCTCTGGTCATGTAAACAGGACTGGATAATTTTAATGAGTCTAGTAATTTTACAACATTGGCTTGCCTTAGGACTATATCATCTGAGTCTTGTACTAACTCTGAGCTTGTTTCCCCCACTGAAAAGTGAGGTTCTTGCTCTACAGTCTTGGAAGCCTCCCCAAGCACTAACATTCTGTAAATCTATGAATACCCCTTGATCATTTCCATCTGCATCGTTTCTCATGTTTTTATTTCTTTATGTGTGTTTTTTTGTTTCCCAGTTTATCATGCAGTACTTTTTGTAACCTTACACATTCCTCTGGGCACGTTTTCTCATATATAAGGCACATTTTTGGCTAAAACATCAGAATTATACTTTTGAGAATACTCATATTTTTAGCTTCTAAAATGTTAATATATGTAATCTTGAAATGCTGAGTCAAACCTTGTGAATGATGTCCTGTAAGGTGTATATATTGTATTAACTTCTTAGAATCAACAAAACAAAAATAAGATATTCTGAGTTCCAAAACACTTCTGGCGCTACTGAATTCATCTAAGTTTTATGGACCTGAATATATATTTTACAAAATTGATAAAGAGATTGTTGTTCTTAAGACTTAGATATGGGCTTTTAATTAGAATGGTTTTTACTGCTTTTCACAGGTTTAAAACTTTCAATGAACAAGTAATTTTATTGCTTCATTGACATAAATCATTACTTTTATCATCTCTCATTACTTATTGTTTTAATTCTTTGCTAGTTAATCAGAGGCCCCAGCTTACTATTCTTCCACTATATAGTGCTAAAATAAACACTTCCACTTGCCCAATATACTACACATTTAATTATTGATTTAAAAATAAACACTAGGCTCAATAGAGTTTGCAATGACTTTCTAATAGCTTAAGTTATTTCCGGGTTTTAGACTTTGAATATTTTTTCCTCGTTGCTATGATCATTCACAATTTTTTTCTAGTGTTCAGTCCAGTGAGATTTCCAGTTTGAGTGCTAGCGTTAATTTCTGGAGCCAGATCCCACTGAGTGCAGAAAGCAACAAAACAGAGCAACAAAACCTTGTACCAGAAAAAAATGTTTCCCAGTCCTACATGCTTGCTACAAACTTTCATCTTCCAGAGTGTGCCTTTTGACATAAATAGTGGTGCAAAAATTATGAAGCGCTTCTGAATAAATCTACAATATATCTTTAAAGAATTATTCTCCCAAAGTAGCCCATGAGGAGAAATATAACAAACAAGCAAGACACTCACTGAAAAGGATGGTCTGAAATGTAATTGAAAATTGTTGTTTCACTGCAGAGAATTTCATAATTAACTCTCCCAATTATTGCAGTGATTATTCAAGTTTTAATATATTCTAGCAAAAGTCCTTTCAGTACAAGGGTAAGATATTTAAAAATAAGTTGCTGTTGTACTTTTAAAAACTTTAATATCATGTTATATTTTGTCATATGAAATCTTGCAAGTGATGTTCCCATTATTGTTTTGGCTCCTATTATTTTCCAAAAGCTTAAATACTTTTAGATCTTCCAACACAGTACAAGTCTCTCATTTGTAGAAGTGAAGGAAAGAATACAGAGCCTTCCATAGAACTTAATATTGTCTTACTACAGATTGATTCTTCCTCTGAGTCCTAATTTTAGTGATTTCCTTCCTTATGAGTTTGTAGACTATATTAGAAAAAATACCTGCATTTTGGAGTCAGAGTGACTTGGTTTCAAATCTCAATTCCTAGCTGTATAACTTCAGGAAAAAAATGTCATTTTATTCATGTGTACAAAGAAAAATAATTGTACCACCTTCATAATACTATGACTCTGACCGATAAACCATCTGATGCCCAAGAAACACACAGTCTGCTGTCACACCTCAGTAAGTACTGGCTTCTTTTCCACTAAGTGGAAGGAGACACCCTATCTGAGCTATGTAACCTAAGCTCTGAAATTTGTGAAAAAAAGTTTTAACTCTTTTACCAAACAGTCAGATATAAGTTTTAAAATTCTTTAATTATTAATAGTAATTTTTTAAAGTATATATTGAATGTTTACTATTTTCCAAGCATCACAGAATCAGGGAAGAATGTAAAGTTCTTTCTCTCAAGTATCTCCATTAGGGACGAGATATATATAGAGAGAGAGATATAGATAGATAGATACACACACACAAATATGTTATATTAGAGGTAAAAGCCAACAAAAGTAAATTTTATTTATTTTCTAGGCTCATACTAGATTTATTAGTACTGATAAGTATCTAGAAACTTTTATCTGAAAAAGAAATGGTATCTCTTTTTGGTGATTAATGATTTTCCATCTTTGCTCATAGTTCTCACAAATGACCTGAGATTCATGATACGCAGTCCATGTATGTGTCACAGGTAGAGCAGAAAAATTCCATTGAAAACACTGATTTCCTTGTTATTGCAATCTTCTTTTCTTTGCAAGTTCAATTCTACTTTTTCCAAAGAAAAATATATAAATGTTTCCTACCTAATATCTTCCAGCTCAACCTAGTCTCCCTCTCTGGGCAACAATATTCATTTCTTTTGGTTGTTACTTTTCCTTTTATTAGTTATTTTCAAATAATATATTTATACTTCCATTTCTTGATTCATCAATTTTAGACATATTTATTTACTTCATCACTTGTTTCCTACTGAAGTGTGGTTTACATGTATTATCACTCCCTTCTTTGCCATATCAGCATTGATAAATCACAATTTGAATTAAAATGCATTCATTCTTACCATGTTGTGACTATATAATTTGGGCCGCTGCAAATTTAAGGACTCTTTGGTGATTATTTTTCTGCTATATATGTTTTTATGTTTATGGAGTTAAAATGTGCCTTTTTAAAATTACTTGCTTGGAACTAGTATTAAAAAGATAGGTATGTGTAGTCTAGAACCTCGGCATCTTGGCCAGTTCCCAAATTCAAACTATTCCTGTGAAAAGCCTTCTTGCTTAGAACGTGGCACTATGGAAGTCCAGGGCTATTTCCTTAAGCAATGACCTTAAGCAAGTCATTTAACTCTATGCCTCAGTTTTCTCATATGTAAAATAAAGGTAATCAGTAATTACCATGTAATTGTAAAACAATTGTATACTTGGAAGATACAATATCTAGATGTGTAGTAAGGAGGGCTAGTCAGGACATTACTTGATAGAAGCATATATATATTTTTTTCTAAAAATATTTTTTAAAACATTTTCTTTATTAAGAGCTGAAACTGATTCAATTTGACTGATGAATAACTCCTGAGTAATATATATGCTATGTTGCTACCAATGAAAAAAGATGTTTTTGTCTTAAAGAAAGTGCTTTTCTTTCCTTTAAATACCAAGAGCTAAAACATCTTCATATTGAAAAGCTATATGCTTACCTGACATTGTCATTCTGAGGTGAAAAATATTTAATAACACAAAATAACTAGCAATATGACATGAATGAATTGGAGCTCTTTTCCCATCTTATTTAGCTCATTTCATTGCTTTAGTTCTAAATACATTGTAGGCATTTTGTGGGCATGTACTACTATTTTTCTCCTGTTCATAATTTGTTGAATTAACATTGCACAACTAATTCAAATGTAGGAAATCAGTGATGGAAGATATGAATGTGGTTGACGAACTGAATTTTCTTCTGTACACATGGGAAGTATCACTGATAAAATGTCTTCTCTGTTCTCTTCATTCATTAAGTTGATATTTATTAATAGCATCCACAATGTGACAGCAAGTAAAGACAAAGTCTTTCTTCTCATAGTACTTACTTTCTGTGTTATATTAATAAAACAATCAAACAAATCAATTACATGTGGGAAAGCTTGGCATAGTCAAAAAACTGAAAGGTCAATGGGATTGGAGCCCAGAGATCAAAGGGTAGAGTGAGGTGCATGGCACTCAAGAAGTTGAGGAAGGGCTGAGCTAAGCAAAGTTGTCTGCAAGGATGTTGATCTTTAATCCTAAGAGCTTGGGAAGTCCATAGAAATATGTTATCACAGCAAATGTCATGAGGAGATTTGAATTTTGAAGACAACTCTTAATACAGTGCAAAGGAGGAACTGGAGGGTACTAGAGTGATTGTGGGAGACCAGTTGGAGGTCTGTCCTTTGGAGTTGAGTGGTAACCATGGGGATGGGGAAAAATGACACCATTTGAGGAATAAAATTAGCAGCACAAACCATGTGATAGAATATGAGCCCTGAGGAAAAGGGAAGAAAACAAAGATGCTTTAGCCTTTTAGCACCTATAAAGTATTTTGTTTCCTGTAACCTTATTTCAGAGAAGATAGATAATTTGTGTGTTCAAGTAAATCTATGTTATAATTTTCTGGTAACTAAAATCCTTAATACTTTTTAATGACAAACATCTAGGATTTTGCAAGGTGAAGGATACTCCAATTAGAGGAGCTACATTACAAAAGGATAGTAGTGTGGGTAAAAGATTCAATTCTGTAGTAGAAGCTTCTGGTTTTAAAACACGCCATGTTACATGATGTTACACCAAGGGCAAACCTACACACTATATTCAGAAATCTTTTTAGTCTGTTTAGACTATTCTGGCTTCCTATTGGCAGATGTACTCTGTCCCATAAGTGAAAAGGTATTTTCTGAACAATGAAGGTGAGTTTATAATAACTCGAGTTAAACTAATGGAAAGCATTGAACTGATCAACAGGAAACTTGAGAAAGGTTAAAATGGCCTCCGTTTTTATGTTGCTGTACAGTAGTGAGTAATGTTAATTGAATTCCCCTTGTGAGATTCTAAGAGATTTTTCCACAGGCTTCTGTGCTGTATAAAAAGGAAACAATGGCTTGTGGTAAAGTTAATTCATGCTGAGATACATTAACTGCACCACATTATTGGTTGTTAAGAGTGTTATTAACATACATCATCCACTGTGTATATTTGTGAGTTAGGAGGTTTCCTTGTTAGTGGAAATGAGACACTTTCCTTGAAAATACCAAGCCCTGTGGATGTTGAGATCTTTTTTTTTAATTTTTTTTTTTTTTTTTTTTACTTATTTCTCCCCACTACCTCCCACACCCCAACCCTGCTGCTAACAACCACCAGGCTGTTTCTGTATCTATGATCTTTTTTATTTGTTTGTTTTTAGATTTCACTTATAAAAGAGATCATAAGTTATTTGTCTTTCTCTGTCTGACTTATCAGTAGAGATGGTTTTTAAGAAGCATGAAAGGAGAAAAATACCTTTATTCCATATATGATATGATTCTTCTCACTTTGGATACAACACTTTTTACTACTATTTATTTTCTCTTTGTCTTATTTGCTGTTGTTGTTTTGTCTTTTGTTTGTTTTTTTTTTTTTCTTATCTTTATTTTGTAGTGGTGGTGGAGGAACAGTTTAAGTAGAGTCACACCATGAAAACACTTACATTAAAGTTTACTAACCTATTTTGAATATTTTAAAATAACAGCTGCTGGTTACAGAAACATCCCAGCTATGGAGTTTGAAAATTCAAGATCGGATCCTGGCTGTGGCTCTGCCTCTACATACGTGCCTGTGAAAGTGGGAAAAGGAGGAACAATAGTTATGAAAATCTTATATAATATGCCAGGCAGTGGGCTTGGCTTCACTTATGTTCTTTCCTTTAAATTAACTGTGACCTATATGTTATGTTTCTCCTCTCTTTAGGATTGAGGAATCTGTGGCTGTGAGAAAGGCAGTTCCTTTACTGAGGTCTAAAATAAGAGTTATAGGCTAGGTGAATTCTGTGGCACCTTCATCACAGAACAGTCATACAGACATACTCTCACGCCTTCCCTCACCTTTTCCCACACACATCAACACAGACACTAGTGTTTAAAAAGTTAAAGAAAACAATAAGTATTGGATAACTTCATATTTTTTTATCATTTCCTATTGCAGCAACCTTATGTGAAAGAAATATTTCAGTATTTTGATTGTTTAATTAATCCTCTACTTATAAACTCAGGTTATGCATTAATGTTATTCTACCAGATATTTCTTACACTTGCTCAAACACCAAAAAGTATAGCACTTAAAAACAATAATTTAAAACTATGCTGCTGACATTTTCACACTGCATTTACTTTATTCCAAAAGTGGACCCAGGGTATGAATAGAAATGTAATTCCTCACCAATTACATGGAAACAAAACAACAGTACAATTACATGATTAAAAATGAATTTTATTTATGCTTTTCCATGCATGAAATCTACATACTTCCTGCCTGGTTTGTAAATAGGCTCTGAAGTACTCTTCCGAATGTGTAATAACTTTCACTGGTGAAGTTCTCATAAAATTGTAATTATGTGTGGAAAAAATTAGCTTCCAGAACTCTAAGCTAGAAATGTAGGGAGAGCAACATGAGAGAAACTCAGAAAATGTGTTTTCAATTGGCCACCCTCTGTAAATGGCTATGTCAATGACATAGATTTATGAAGCCACTGGTACAATAGGAATATCTATTTAGTTCATTCATTGATTTTAAAAAAGTATGATAAAGTGGATTCTGGTTGACAAATATACCACTGAGAGTACTTTGCATCATTATTAATCAAACATTTAGGACACATTTAAATATAAACTCTTTCTTTTCTGTTATGTGCATAAAATTTTTACTTACAGGAAATAGTTTTTTGTAGGTAAAGAGAAACAACAAAAACTTCTCTGGGAGATTTTATCTGGGAAAAATAATAACAATAAGAGTTAATAAAACAAGAAACAATAGTTTATGAGATATAGATAAAATCATCTAAATCAAAACTAAAAGTAGACTATAGAAAACTCTTAGCATTCCATAGCATTCTCCCTGACTTCTTGTGCATATCACTTGTGCCAGCGATAGCTACCTGCGCACCACAACCTGCTTTCTTTTCTTCCTGCACACAGAAGTAGTCCACATTTTTCAATTTCTCTTTGTTTAAGCTTTGGCTACAGTATAGTTAGTAAAATATAAGCAGTGTAATATGTGCGCTTCCTGACTCGAAATCGCCCACCACTCCCTTCACCTACCTCCTGCTTCACCTCCTCCTCTGTGAATGGTCCTGTTGGCTCTTTCTCTTTTTTCCTTTTTAATGGCTGGTCATCAAAGTGTGTGTTGGATTAGAAGGCATGTGTTGAAGAAGCAGGCCCACCTGTGTCATTAAATAATAAAGTGGATGAGCACCACACATTGGCCAATCTAGAATTAACTTGGATTGCCTATGTGAGAAAAATCTTTCAGTTGTACTTAATCCGTTATAACTCTGGAGTTCTAATTTTAAGAAATGAGCCCATACTACCTAGTGATTAATATATTTCACTGTTTTTTTGATCAGAATCTAGAGGATACACATAGAAAACATAGTCTAATATTAGAACATCTTCATAAAACAATGAATAAACAACTATGTATATGTATATATACATGCACACAATAAACACATAAACGAAATCTCTGTCAATAGAATTAGAAAATGAAGGAATTATCTGGACAATACATATTTCCCTAAGTTTCTAACAGATGACCAAACCTTAAAGAAGTACCAGGAGGCTGTCAGACTGTCCAAAAAGTGTGGCTGTTCATTCATTGCCTAGTCAGAAGACGGATTGAGAAAGCAATGCTTCACTCATCCAGTCTTTATTTACATAGATGGAAGAGCAAATGATCTGAAGCAACCCAAACTGAGAGGACTGCATCCAAATCCTAGGTATTTAGCCTATTCTGTGTGATTCAAGAGAAAAATAATAGAGCAAGCAGTGGTTTTTTTGCTTTTACTTTAGATCATGCTTTGTCTGTTTCAGTGCTTATTAGCACTTCCACCAAAATTGGTTAAGGAGGGGAATCTGAAAATCCACACTCACTGGTATTGATCTACTAAACTGGTATTAGTCACATCACCTCTGCTAGCTTGCCTGTATGGCCACTCAATGTCAATCATATTTTGACTACACCACGCCAAGGCATGGATTCTAATTTGAAAAATGGAACAAACGTTGGCAGCAACAGACACTAGACTGCATTTACTGAGTGCTGGCAACAGAAAGATGCCTGAAGATGGCGTTTTTAAGACAACTTTTAATCCCTTTGTTGCTATAAAGAAAACATCTCCAGTATTAAGAATTCCGTATTGCAAAAAGCTGAAAAACACTCATTAACTAAAATCAATGCTTTCCTTTTCTTCCAAACAACATTGTTTGCTTTTAGAAAGTGCTGAAATTTTCCACTGTTCACCAAAATGTATCTTTATCCTTTGTCAAATATAAACATTTTGTGAAAGGTCTTGCTTTAGTTATCATTTTAATTGTTGTTTCTAAGAATCTCACAGATTTCAGACAAAAATATTTTTAAAATTTCATTAAAACGAATCCTTTTTACAGACCAATATTAGAATATGTAGTATTTATAAATCAAAATCTTATAGTATTACTGTGTAGTCTTTCTGTTATAATTATATTGCTAGCATAATTGTCCCTATATATCATTTTTTAGTAATTTTGTTGAACACCTACTATATGCAAGATACTGTGTTAGGTGCTGAGAATACACAGCACCTATACAACACCTATACACCTATACACAACACAAACTGATTCCTTATTTGAAACTGAGCAACACAAATATAAAAGGACTGAGGTGTGACAGTTGCACAGGGGAGGGTCTTATACGTGAAAACAAGTCTCAGGTTTAAAAAGAGGGTTACTATGCTACAATTTGTGATATGTTCAATTTATATTCTAGAGCTCTGCTGGGACACTGTGTGTCTCATTTGACTCTAGAAAGGAAATAACAAAGAAGGTAGAAGATCAATACTATTAAGAAAATAATTTCAAGTGTTTTATGTAAAATTATAGTCACCCATGACATACTTTCATTTTAACTTGTTAAATTGCCTAACAAATTAAAAATTAGGATTTAATTAAATGTAACTGATACCTGCTATATAGGCATACCTATTTGTTTGTTTATTTGTGATTGGTAATCTAAGGCCAAGGCGTTCTTTCAATGTCTTGAATAATCAAAAATAAAATATGCTTGAAGAGTGAAGTAAATAAGAAAGAGAAAAACAGATACTGTATGCTAACACATATATATGGAGTCTAAAAAAAATGGTTCTTAAGAACCTAAGGGCAAGACAGGAATAAATATGCAGATGTAGAGAATGGACTTGAGGACACGGGGAGGGGGAAGGGTAAACTGGGACAAAGTGAGAGAGTAGCATTGACATATATACACTACCAAATGTAAAATTCATAGCTAGTGGGAAGCAGCTGCACAGCACAGGGAGATCAGCTTGGTGCTTTGTGACCACCTAGAGGGGTGGGATAGGGAGAGTGGGAGGCAGGGAGACAAAAGAGGGAGGGGATATGGGGATATAAGTATATGTATAGCTGATACACTTTGTTATACAGCAGAAACTAACACACCTTTGTAAAGTAATTATACTCCAATAAAGATGTTAAAAAAAAAGAATAAATAAAGCGGTACTAATTACTTTTTATAATATAAACTCTATCAAAGTTATCGTTGGTAAGTTACCTAGCCTAGGAAGCCTTTTAAATAAATAAATAAATAAATTAATTAATTAATTAAAATGTGTTTGAGACAGATTAAAGACAAGTCTGAAAATTTGTTCTTAGGGTTTCTAAGCTTTCTTCAAAAATATTTGTAATATCATTTGTATGATAGACATTTGCATTACAAATGATGAATTCTTTATAAAAAATAATATTCTTTTTATTATTTATATATAACACAATTAAATGAAAACAATCAAATTTTTTAAAAATAATGGAAAATTGTTAGATAATTGAAATAATATGCTTGTTTGAGGGATTAAAAAAATCTACACGATTTAGAGCAGGCACGGATTCCATTACTGGATTCTGATCTCAGCTCTGTCACTATCAGTTTTTAGTCATTTTAAGCAAGTTAGTAAGGCATTTAAAAATGTCCACATCATAGTAAAACCGATAGCTAGTAGGAAGCAGCCACATAGTACAGGGAGATCAGCTCGGTGCTTTGTGACCACCTAGCAGGGTGGGATAGGGAGGGTGGGAGGGAGATAAAAGAAGGAAGAGATATGGGGATATATGTATATGTATAGTTGATTCACTTTGTTATACAGCAGACACTAACACACCATTGTAAAGCAATTATACTCCAATAAAGATGTTAAAAAATATTAATTAATTAATTAATTAATTAAAATGTCCACATTGTAAATGAGGGTGATTTGATTTTATTCTTTGTCTATTTCCCATGATAAATCTCTGTGATTCAAAATATTTTGTCTAGGGGGCTCTTAGGTATTTAGTGCCAGTATGAATTTGAAACTCCTTTCTCAAATCCAGGATAACAGACTTGGCTTTCCTATTGCAAACACAATTTCAAGGCATAGAATTAAAGATATGACCGGAATTCTACACCTTTAGAGACTGAACTAAAGATTTTTTTTGTTCTCTTTGTATATTGAAGCCTGTTTGCCTATAAACCATTATTTTCAGGATTTCTCCTTTGACAGTTCCTGGAAGCAGGAAAGAACTAAACTGTCTCTATTCTCTGCATCATAAATTGTCAGAATTAACTGTGGAATCACATCATTTTTTTGGATGCAAAATAAAGTTTTATGATAACAGTATATTGGAAAGAGCTCCCCATGTTAAAATTTGGGTTTGGGAATGAAACTAGAGTTATCTGACTTTCTTGTTGAAGAAATGAGTATTGAAAAGAGCATAAGTTTGTAATAAGACAGATCTAAGTTCAAATACTACTTTTGCTGCTTATTAGCTGCCTATTTAAATGATCTGAGTTCTGATGATTAGAAATGAGTTTCATGTGGTGATTGTAAGAATTAATAAGGCAAAATGTACAAAGAGTTTGATATGTAATCATAAATGTTGGTGCTCTCACCTCTCTGTTTGTTAATCTTCTTTCTTTTCTCTTGATTTCTCACTCTACCTATTTTCAGAAAAAAAAAATTGTGTGCTATTAAATATAATCTCTAAATGTTATGAGGTGTTAGAGAATAGAGTTATGATAATTCATTCTCTCATGACTCCTGTCTTCTCAATTTTATATCTAAGGAAGCATACATACTAGGAACAATAGCAAATTAATGAAAAAAATCTAATTAATTAAATATGAGGTAGTTTTTAATATCCCATGATGTGAGGATTTGTTAGTAACTATATAGTGGCTCCCTGACCCATCCAGGAAGACTAAATATGCTTTCTATTTAATCTTCTCAATCTATGATTGCCTGATACATCTAACTTTTTACCTCTTTACAAATATGTGGTGGAGGTGGAAGCGGCTGCAAAGGACATAGAAAGGATCAGACAGTTTTTGTTTTAGCTATCCACCCTCCTAAGGAAACATACCCAATGACTGTTCCATTCTTTGTCCCTTTACAGTAACATTATGGGCCTTGGATAGGAGTTATGGAGAAAAGGAATTGTTTCTCTATCCTTTCCAAAGTAACAATTTAGGGAGGGGGAAAAGTCATCCACTCTCTATGTTTGTTCACCTTTTGAATTAGTCTAACACTGATAATGGTACCCTATATTGTAGGAGTCAAGAAAGTATAAGTACATTTCTGTTATAGCAAACTTTTATTGCAAAGAGATTCTATAAGAGAATCTCATGATAGAAATTTAATTTCTGTAATTTGAGAATCTAAAATGAAACAGGGCTGCTATGTTAAATTTTTTAAAGCATAATCAATTGGAAAGAAGCATATTGAAGAGAAAGAAACAACTTTCCCAAACTTGCTTCATCTGCACTCCCACTAGGATGGTTACTTGCCATGTTGATATATTTTTAATTGTAATAGTCACAATCTTTGTTTATGAAATTGAGCAATTAATCAGTTTTAAATAGGATTTTAGTGCTTTTGCTATAAAATTCACTGAAAATAGTTAAAGAGTAAAAACTTCTTGGTTTAGTTTTTAATAATTTCAACACTTTTAATATAGATGGGAATATATGGGCCTAGGTCATCTACTGTATGACACTGCTATCGCTGGATTAATAGAGTAAGGTTCTCAATGAGTTCACCTATGGTACATGAAAATAGTTTTGACATACTGAACACTTTTTTCAGTTCTTTTTGGTTTTTTTGTAATGAGTTAAAATTATTTAGTAATTAAGAATCAGGCTTCAGAACAGAACACCATGGTTCTCCAAATTTTACCATACACTGACTTTGTGATAATGGACAAGTTACCTTTCATTGAATCATGTTTCTCACCTTAAAATGTGATGACAAGAGGATAAATGTGATAGTATTGTGAGGATTAAATGAATTAATATAGTAAAGTGCTAGAAATAATGCCTGGGAATATAATGCACACTGTAGGTTATAGCAATTCTATTATTAACCAAATTGCTTTGACATTTACTCTTAATGAATTGCATTGATACATGTTTTCTTTTGTCTCCTAGTAGACAATAAGTGTTAAAAGGGCAAGAGTTTGTCCCTAGTACTATATCATCAGAGTGTGCAAGTGCCTGACACATGTTTAAAAAATATGCTAAATAAGGTAAATGAATAAGTGAATTCAATTTTTTTAAATTGCCTTAAAAGCATGGGGGGATTATTGCTTACAGAATAATAATTTAATATAATTTAATAACAATTATTTATTAGTCAATTACTATGTGCCTCTCTTTGACTTCATTGTTTAATAGAAACCCCACAGGAACCTTAGAGGTGGTTATCATTATTATCCCCATTTTAGATATGAGGAATCTGACATTCAAAATGATGACACATAAGTTTTTCAAGATTGTTTACTGTATGTTGAAGCCAGGAATTATGCCCAAGTCAAGTATGATTTTTAGACAAAATGTGATTTTCCTTCTTATTGACAGGGAATATGTTCCTTTTCAGATTTCTACAGAGATTTTTATGCTATAAAATGTAATAATTGAGTTGAAATTAGAAATTGTCATTTCAAAATGTTAAAATGCTTTCAAATATGAATCTTTCAGTTATATCTCAACACACACAGCAAAAGGGACTCATGATGGCATCAAAGGGACAAGCAACTCCTTATACTTTAAGAAAGGGGCTTTCATTGATTTTCCTCTTGGCTGAAGGCCATTTTGAAATAAGTTGGTATGTAGCTCATAAAACTTACAATGAAAAACAACCAAACAATCAGAAGACCAGGTTGAAATTATCCAGCAGTCAGAACTTTTGTGAAGGAAAAATACACAGTGTACCAGCAAATATAGGGTAGAAATGAATTATTTTCTGCCTGATGAGGAAATAAATCAAGTAATATCCATTTATTTATAGATATGATTGGTGTTTATATATCAAAAAGATACATTTTTCTGATTTTTTCAAGAATGGAAATTTAAACCAAAATAAACTATGTGAGATCCTGGTGCCAAATTTATAATAACATATTTATCAAAAGTTTGTTTTTACTTTATCCCATAGAAAAGGGCTTTATAAAATGATAAAAAGCAGACAGTCACCTTGAAGAGTAAAAAACTGAATGAAAAACAGCCATGGTCTGATATACCAGCCTAATTGGATTGTTGCCTAATGAATTGCATCAAACTCTTTAAAGTGAAACTTTAGATCAAGAAACAATTATTTTTAAGAGAAACTTTAGAAATTATGTAGTAGAAGGATATTAAACATTTCTAAGTCAATTACATCATGACATTAAAATTAAAAACAAATATAAAGTCATAGAGATTTATGAAAAGATATAAGAAAAATGGTGAGAGTAAAATATATTAATTCAATGTCCAACAAATACTTCATAACTATGATGTGCCAGTCAACATGCCAGGGTAAGATTGATGATTTCTCTCTCTTCAGAGTTTCAGATTATAGATTATAAACTACAGATAAAGATTAGGTGATATTGCCAGTGATTCAAGGTAAGGGAGAGAAGTTACAGAACAACAATGATAAATAGTAAGGCAGGTTTAATTGTAGGGCGCAAAATTCAGAAATTTAGGATACATTTTTCTGGTTATCTTTTGCTTATTTGCCTGGTATATTTCTTCATTTTCTGTAGAATTATAGGTACCCTTTCAAGGTATGAGCCAAATCTGGGAAAAAAGAAGGGGCTAATTAATAAGTTGTATATGACTTATGCATACAAACTTTAAATGCCAGTGAACCAACAACTTAACCAAAAACACCAAAAATAAAGCACCATTCATGAAATAGCCTCAGTGAATTATAGCAAATATTGGAGTATCACAGTTTCAAAAGTTATTTTATGTACAAAACACCCCAAAATATTTCATGTAAATATTGATAGAATGTAGTTACTTCTATAATTTTTATTCAAAATAAAATGGTAGCACTATATTCTACAAGCTAAACTAGTGGTATCTAGAAATATGATGAGGAATAAAAGATAGTTCCTGCCCTTCATATGCTCATATTTCAACCAGAGCATAAAATTACATAGATAGAAAGATCGGTCGATAGATAGATAGATAGATAGATAGATAGATAATAAAGAGATAGAGACAAACAGTTATGGTACAATTGTGTATATCTGGACTCAGAGAAAGAGGAGTTTTTAATTGTGCTTGGAGAGGACAGGGACTTCCTAGAGTTCCCATATTCCTGAGTGTCAAAGGAAAGGAAACTTTTCAGACAAGTGGTATAAGATAAGTGGACTTTCTGGCAGAGCGAACAAGTATTTAAAAATGTATATCAAGTTCAGGGATTATAAATGAGCTCAGAGGAGCAGGATCCCCAGACCATATGGGAACTTTATAATAACTGAAATTAGAACATTGGAACTATAAAGTTTTAGATAGACTTGTCCTTACCTTTAAGGAGTTTGGGTGATTGGAAATACTTGACAGATTGAGATTGTGTTTTAGAAAGACCACTCTAGCAGTAATGTGGAGATTAGTGTGCAAGAGAGAAGAAACTAGAGCCAAATAACCCATTAACAAGACTATTACAATTGTTCAAGAGAAAATTCTAAGAGACATGAAATAAGGCAGTAGTAACAGAGAATAAGTGGAGGGGATGGGTTACCGTGATTTTAAGAAGTTGGACACGAAAGTACCTGTTCGTCTAATTAGATGTGGGGGTTAAATGAAAAAGAAGAATTTACACAAGTGATTCTAAAACCCTCCCTTCTTCATTAAATACATATTTTAACACACACAAATTTTACATAGAATTACAGGTAGCTTTCTCAGATAATCTGAAACTCAAACTGAATGTATCAATCAGGATTCAACCAGAGAAGCAAAATCAATGATAGTTTATCTCTATTTCTTTCTCTACGTCTATCATCTCTCTATATTATCTATATCTATATCTACATCTACATCTTTGTCTATTGCAAGGAATTAACTAACACAAGCATGGCTGAAGCTGCAGATTACATAGGATAATCTCCCTTCCTTGAAGTTATCTGATTATTGATTTTAACCACAGCTACAAAATACCTTTATAGCAACACTAGATTAATGTTGGATTAAATAACTGGGGATTGTTTGATTTTTTTTTGATATTGAGCTGCATGGGCTGCTTGTAAATTTTGGAGATTAATCCTTTGTCAGTTGCTTCATTTGCAAATATTTTCTCCCATTCTGAGGGTTGTCTTTTCATCTTGTTTATGTTTTCCTTTGCTGGGCAAAAGCTTTTAAGTTTCGTTAGGTCCCATGTGTTTATTTTTGTTTTTATTTCCATTTCTCTAGGAGGTGGGTCAAAAAAGATCTTACTGTGATTTATGTCATAGAGGGCTCTACCTCTGTTTTCCTCTAAGAGTTTTAGTGTCTGAACTTACATTTAGGTCTTTAATCCATTTTGAGTTTATTTTTGTGTATTGTGTTAAGGACTGTTCTAATTTCATTATTTTACATGTAGTTGTCTGGTTTTCCCAGCACCACTTATTGAAGAGACTTTCTTTTCTCCACTGTATACTCTTGCCTCTTTTATCAAAAATCAGGTGACCATATGTGCGTGGGTTTATCTCTGGGCTTATTTCTGCAGTATCAGTTATTACTTCTCCTTTTTCATTTCTAATTCTCTTGACTTGAGTCTTCTCTCTTTTTTTCTTGGGTAGTATATTCATTTTCACAATGTTGATTCTTCCAATCCAAGAACATGGTATATCTCTCCATATCTTTGCATCATTTTTAATTTCTTTCATCAGTGTCTTATAGTTTTCTTCATATAGGTTTTTTGTCTCCTTAGGTAGGTTTATTCCTAGGTATTTTATTCTTTTTGTTGCAATCTCCAAAATTTACAAGCAGCTCATGCAGCTCAATATCAAAAAAACAAACAACTGAATCCAAAAATGGTCAGAAGACTGAAAAGGACATTTCTCCAAAGAAGATATACAGATTGCCAACAAACAGATGAAAGGATGCTCAACGTCACTAATCATTAGAGAAATGCAAATCAAAACTACAATGAGGTATCACCTCACACAGGTCAGAATGGCCATCATCAAAAAATCTGTAAACAATAAGTGCTGGAAAGGGTGTGGAGAAAAGGGAACCCACTTGCACTGTTGATGGGAATGTAAACTGATACAGCCACTATGGAGAACAGTATGGAGGTTCCTTAAAAAACTAAAAATAGAACTACCATACAACCCAACAATCCCACTACTGGGCATATACCCTGAGAAAACCATAATTCAAAAATGAGTCATGTACCACAATGTTCATTGCAGCTCTATTTACAATAGCCAGGACATGGAAGCAACCTAAGTATCCATCAACAGATGAATGGATAAAGAAGATGTGGCACATATATACAATGGAATATTACTCAGCCATAAAAGGAAATGAAATTGAGTTATTTGTAGTGAGGTGGATGGACCTAGAGTCTGTCATATAGAGTGAAGAAAGTCAGAAAGAGAAAAACAAATACCCTATGCTAACACATATATATGGAATCTAAAATAAAAACAAAAAATGGTGTGAAAAGCCTAGGGGCAGGACAGGAATAAAGACACAGATGTAAAAAATGGACTTGAGGACATGGGGAGGGGGAAGGGGAAGCTGGGGCAAAGTGAGAGAGGGCATGGACATATATACACTTCCAAATGTAAAATAGATAGCCAGTGGGAAGCAGCTGCATAGCACAGGGAGATCAGCTCAGTGCTTTGTGACCACCTAGACGGGTGAGATAGGGAGGGTGAGAGGAAGATGCAAGAGGGAGGGGATATGAGGATATATGTATACGTATAGCTGATTCACTTTGTTATATAGCAGAAACTAACACAGCACTGTAAAGCAGTTATACTCCAATAAAGATGTTAAAAAAGAATAGGATCAATTATCCAAGAAAAAATTAAATATAAATAAATCAATGAATAAATAAATAACTGGGGATTTAGCCTACCCAAGTTGTCAAAAAGATCATGTATAGACCTCAATTTTAAAAAAAAATCTCTGGGGCTTCCCTGGTGGCGCAGTGGTTGAGAGTCTGCCTGCCGATGCAGGGAACACGAGTTCGTGCCCCGGTCCAGGAAGATCCCACATGCCGCGGAGCGGCTGGGCCAGTGAGCCATGGCCACTGAGCCTGCGCGTCCGGAGCCTGTGCTCCACAACGGGAGAGACCACAACAGTGAGAGGCCCGCGTACCGCAAAAAAAAGAAAAAGAAAAAAAAAATCTCTGTTTCCAAATGATTCCTAGATTTCTTGCTCAGAAAATTGGGGTAATCACTCTGTAATTAATCAAAATAGGAGAGAGAAAAAGGAAAAGATTAGTACATTTGGGGTGAAGATAAAGAGGTGTAATTTGAATTGTTTCTGAAGTTACCATGGAGTGTTAAATATTAAAATATGTTATTTGATATTTTAAATGAATGTAAAAACTGCTTTTATGACAGACTAATATATGAGAAAGAACTTAGCATGCTTTCCTTATAGTGTTGTATGGTAGAGAGTGCAGGCAGGTGATGATGGGAAACCTGCATTTTAGTAGTTGTTATTTCACTGGAAAGCTGGTATTTGGGAAAGATATGTAACCTCTCTGGATTTTGCTGTCTTTATCTGTGAAATAAGGAGAACAGACTAGATTGCTCTATCTTCTATTGTAGTATTACATAATGAATGCATTAAAATGATGTTTCCTAATGTAATGATGATCAATATAATTATCTTCAAATTTGTGAATAGGTTTGTTATTAACCAACTCATCATAGATAGCCTACAGTCAGTTTTAGATAAAATATATTAAAGTGTGGATATGAAAGAAACAGAGAGGTTTGGGGATAGAGTGCTTTCTCTGGTTATATCTAGTTATTCAAACAGTTATTTCTTTTTCTTTTTAATTCTAACTTCACAGAACAAAAGGGCATTTAATAGTCAAAATTTTGAAGCCATATATTTCTAGGCTCTCCCTATTGATCTCACATACTTCTTTTTTCCCCCAAATTGGATTTAATTATTTTTCTAAATAGGAAAAGGAGGATAAAAAGGATGGATATGAGAAGAAAGGAGAGAGTGAGAGAACGAGGACAAAAAAAATATAAAGGTGAAGCAAAATCAACATTGGTTAGTTGGTTAGTTTTGCTTTTGACAGGCAAAAAAAAATTAATCACTGTGATAATAAATTATTACATCACATTTAAATCTCCTCTATATAAAATTTCCTACACCAACAGATTATTGTTGGACTAAATGTATTTTGTGTTTGAGCTGCTGAATTTATACTCTATTCTGCAATCCTACCACCCAGAGGGTGTTTAGTATAACTTCTGGCTGCATTTGTTCATGAAATATATTGCTCCTAATCCATAGGACTTAAGTATTGATGATTGCCAACTCCCCAGCTGAGACTTCTCCTTGTCAGATTTGCCACAATAGGTTAACTGGACATTTGAAGGAAGATAAACTAAGGACTATTACTGAGCAACAGTATTTTCTTTCTCTTTTTCTAATCAGTTTATCTCATTTCTCTCTATGATTCTTCATCATATCCTAGAGTTACTTATTAACATTTACACTGAGATTTTAAAGTAAAAAGAAAGTTCTCATCATAGGTTAAAGTATGCAGTTGAGCTAAATTCTTTATGTTGGGCTTTGCTCAAAAAATGGATAAACATTAGATTTGATTTAATTATTTTCAAAGTATATATTAATGATATTTACTGAGCTGTCTTTTACAAGTGGCCCAAGTTACTCCCTCATATTTTGTTTGATGATAACCAGAATGATTTTAGAAAAACAATTTTCACATAACAGATCCTGTGCAGATCTTCTCTTGCTTTTCACAATCATGGTTAGGATACACCCAACTGGCAGTGAGTATTGGCAGCATGATAAAGTGGAAAATTATTTTTTGAATTTTAAGATTTTTTTTGTTTATACTTGCTTTTCATCTAGGCTAACTTTTTTCAGAATTTAAAAATATAGTCTATGAATTGGCCTGATATTTCATCTACTAACAACTTCAGTTTCTTTGCCTAACAAAAGCAATCAAAGATTAAAATGATGCACATTGTAAAAATCATGCTGATTTCACTATAGAATGTATTTCGATTTTTATATATCACCACCATTTCTTTAAATGTTGTGGGCATTCATTCACATCCTTTAAGATAATGAAGCCCCTTGGTCCTCCATCTTCCATTCAGTCTAGTCTGTCATTCAGATTAATTGTAAATAGAATTGGTGATGATATTATCAAAGATTTTACTTGCTTATAGGGACTGATAATTCCTCTGTGATCATCTTTTTGGAGGCTGTTCAAAGCTTAATGATTAATCACATTGGCAGCTTAAACATATATAAGGCATTTTAAGATTTAAGTAAGTAGACTTATCTTAGAGATGAACTTGAAAGCTGATTCACTCTCTGAAATAATATTAAACAGACCACATCATCTGTGTGCTACCTACTCATTTTACCACTTGCCACACTCACAGCATAATTAATAATTTTCATATAGTTATTATTTACCTGATTCGTCGTGCAAGTAAACCTTAAGTCAAATTATAAAAATACAAAACAAAATAACATAAATTAGAAATGATACCAACAAGATCACATCAATGTAGGACATAAGCAGTTCCAAAACCACCAGAGAAGGTGAGTGAGCCATGATTGAAATACAGGATGGAAATGGTAGCTTTTACATCACATGATTGGAAGGTTGTAGTGGTGAGGGGTAGTTATTGACAATCTCTCTGCTACTAACTAGTCAAGATACCCAAAATTTCTCCATAAAGTTATTTCTTTTAATTAAGACATTATATCATCCATAGTCCACTGTATATTGCTTCTGGAATATAACAGCTGTTAACACCTCAGCCTCAATTTAGTTAATGGTTTACACAGGTATTTAGTAATTTTGCTTGATAGTCATTGTTTCTATGGTTGGATTGCCTTATTCTCCTGTATCCTAGACCACACGCTCTGTTTCATAGGGGACACAAACCAAGAGAAACTTCTGCAAGTATAATTACTTCTAGAAATTGAATTCCTGACATACAGACCTCCGTTTTTCTCCACTGGTAAACAGTGGAGTGAGCTGTGCTACTAGAAATACGCTTTAAGCTTCTTTTAACCTCTTTTTCCTTTTATTTCTTTCTCTCTATTTCTTTCAACTGAAGAGCAATATTTGAGCCATGGACCATGTGGCGTCTATTTGGCTACAGAGCATGACCCAATACAATTAGCTACAAACTACAACTTTATAAAATAAAGTAAAATAACTGGCTCATTGACTCCATCACAAGGGGTGAATCATGCTAGTTGGGTTTATATTTTGGAGGTGGTGATGGTGCAGAGGGCTGCATGTCCTCGAATAGTTGAACTTGAATTCTAGAAGGTGGAAAAATGAACCCATGGAACATGAATGTTTTTTGAGAGTATATTTATTTTCTTTCTTTTTTCTTTCTTTCTCTCTCTTTCTTTCCTTCTCTCTCTCTCTTTTTCTTTCTTTCTTTCTTTCTCCCTCCCTCCTTCCCTCCCTCCCTTTCTTTCTTTCATCTCTCTATCATATATCTATCAATCATTATCCAACTCTCTGTCCATCCATCTGTTTATCTATCTATCTATCTATCATCTAGCTAGCTATCTCTTAACTATTTAAAATAAGTTAAGATGTGATTTTACAGCATATGCATGCACTCTGTGAGTCTCAGTATGTTATCCCACTGTGGGGTGGCTGTGTTTTTCACAGGATCATTCCAGCCAAGAGATGTACAACCTTGTGTGATCACATGCTCAAAGCGCAGAGACCAGGAACCTCCACAAATTCTTTAGGTCCGGGTTTCTCAAGGTAGTTTACATTGTGCCACACATAGAAAATAATAAAATGTACTTGGCACAATGGGATAGACTGGATTGGGAACTTTCATTTATAAGAGTTTTGCAGAAAAGGCTCACTTCATTTTCTAATAAAATAAATACAGTTTTGAGAAATATATTAATATTTAATTTGCTGTGAGTTTTAAAATAAAATACTCCTAAAATTTTAATGAGAAATATGTGCTTACATCAGTGATCATTGAAGTAGTTATTTATAATACCTGATGAAGATTTTTAATAATGATATCTTGAGAGTTTTCAAAAACACTGTTAACAACAAAAAAATAAAAATCAAACATAGAAAACTAAAAAATGGGTTACAAAAGCAATTTTAATTTTCAAACAGATCTTTGAAATTATTTCAAAGTTTACACTTTTGAATTTTTATTCAAATAATCTAATAATAATAATTATTTTGCTTTCCCTGATAGGTGTCTCTAAAGACAGAGGCAGAAGCATCTAGTAAGTGTGAATTTAGCCATTCAGGTGAACTAGCTGGAGCTTTGCCTGTCCCCCCACTCTGACTGACTGCTCTTCATCCTGTACATCATGCTCCTCAAGCACCTGTGTTGCAGGAAGGGGGAACCCCTCCAGGGCCCAAGAGTGGGCTCTGTCTAACACTCAGAAATGAATTGTCCAAGGAGACAGGTACTGACAAAGCAAGAGACTTTATTGGGACGGGGCACCCAGGCAGAGAGCACCAGGGTAAGGGAACCCTGGAGAACTGCTCTGCTATGTGGCTCACAGTCTCAGGTATTATAGTAATGGGGTTAGTTCCGGGTTGTCTTGGCCAGTCATCTTGCTTGGCCCATATTTGGTCTGACTCAGAGTCCTCCCTAGTGGCAGGCACAGCTCTCAGCCAAGGTGGATTCCAGTGTGAGGGTTTCTGGGAGATTAGGGCAGGACATGTCACTCCTCCCTCCTCCTTTTGTCCCTCCTGAATTCTTCTGGTTATTTTTCAGTGGCAGTACCTCATTCTTTATTGGGACCTCCTTTTATGAGACAACTCAGGCAAGTGGTTAATGCTTGGCCAAGGCGGGTGGTTTTGGTCAATAGTTCCCTAACACCTGGACCAAGGAACTGTCCAGAAACTCCACGGGGACCTTGTGCACTGATGAACAGAGGCACAAAATGATCCTGGCTGCTGAGGCAGACAGATCCCCTGCTGGGAAGTGTGCAGCACATCCCAGTGGAATAGATGTTGCTCATCCTTCTTCCTGACTGCTGGGACAACTCGGAGCGCCCTCAGACCCCTATCAGGTAGGGCCATGCTGAAGAGCACCCAAGGAAGTCAATGTCTGAGGTTACACCTGTAACCTACTCTGCACAAACTTGAGGGCAATGTTTCACAGAAGAGGAATCTCTGTCTTATCAATAAACTCTCATGGGAAAGCATACTCTGGATGAAAATCAACCAGAACACTGCTAACATGAGCTCTTATTTTTAAATGCCAGATGTGAGACATCTCTGAAAGAGAATTCTATCTAGGAGAAAGTGGGTACAAATTTTTCATTTAGTCTGGGGGCCAGGAAATTGTCAGTCACATTCCAGCTGACTTCAGAAACTGTTTAATCAAAGAGAGCTCCTGGAAAAAGGAGAAATATTTTTTGTAAATTAGCAGCCAGAGTTTTGGCAATTTGGCTTTTATCAAGTGATATAAGGAGGAAGATTTTGGAGGTAAAACCATGTGTAGAAGAAATGAAGAGAAAGGAGTGTTGGAGAAAAGGGCATGTGAGGGTCACACTGGAAAATTCTTAGTCCTTCCAGGTTTCCTACAATTTCACTGTAAACATCTGAAAATCTATGTCTCAACTCTTCCCTTTTTAGCTCTCTTAAATCTATAATTCCAGATATCAGTTTTGGTGTACCATATAACCTGGCAAAAGAAGAGAAATAAGGAATAAAACAGGGTGAAAAATTGAAAGACTGTGTTGCATGTTTTTGTTTCTGAAAGTAAAGTACACTGTTTCATTTTATCAGTTATTTCTATGATATCACCTTATTTAAAAATTTTTTTGTTTAGTCTTTTATTCTTCCTCCCTCTCAAACATAGTCTAAATGCTGTCTAAGAATTGCCTAAAGATAATTTGAGTTGGATGAAATAGCATTAGAGTTAATGAAAATGATTCAGCCTTTTGAGTCAGCTGAGTCTAGTGTGAATTCTGTCTCCATCACTTTTAAAAATTTATTACTGGACAAGTTAAGAGTCAGCGTTCTCAGTTTGAAAATTGTTCTTATGGACCACCACCCTGCAGGTTAAAAAAGTAAGATGCTTAAAACACACAAGCATGGTGCTATTTCATAATAGGCATCCCCAAATACAGATTTATTCTCCCTTTTCTCTTCACCTCTCTTCTTATTCTTTGGCTTGGGTGACATCTTACCCTGCACTAAGAAAAACATTAATCATGGATAATTGCTTTTTTAACACAATACTCTTGTCCTCAAAACATACTCATCTGTTTACCTTTACACTCTTTATCCTTTCTTGTCCTTGAACGTTTAGTAATATTCTGTAGTTTTTTCTTCTTTTTATTCTGAATGGATACAATTTGTTTATTTATTTATTTGTACAAGAATGTTTACAGCCCTTTTATTCATAATAACCCAAAACTAGAAATCATAAAAATGTCTGTTAACAGAAGACTGGGTAAATAAATGTGGTATAGTCGCACAATGGAATACTAGTCAGCAATAAAAATGAATGAATTGCTTATACGTGGAACAACGTGGATGAATTTTTTTTTTTTTCTGGAAATATGTTTATTTTGCCTTCACTTTAGGAGGATATTTTCACCAGCTATAGAACTCTAAACTGTCTGTTATCTCCTTTCAGCCTTTTAAAACTCTCATTCATCACTTGGCTTCCATCATTTCTGCTGAGAAGTTAGCTTTTAGTCTTATTGTTGCTCCTGAAAGTAATGCATTTTTTCTCTAATTGCTGTTATGATTTTCCTCTCTTGATTTGATGATGATGTACCAAAGTGTAGTATTTTTTGCCTTTATCCTGCTTGGGGTTCTTAGTAATTTTTGATTCTGTGACTCAAATTTCTTTACCCTTTTAGAAAATTCTTGGTTATTACCTCTTTCAATATTGCTTCTTCTACCTTCTCTCTTTCTTCCCTTCTTGAACCCCTATTATGTTTGCTAGAATACCTTATATGATAAACCATGTCACAAGTCTCTGACACTTCCATCCTTTTTGTTCTTTGTGCTTCAGTCAGGATATTTTCTACTGATCCCTGTGCAGCTCACCAGTCCTCTCTTCAGCTGTGTCCAATCTGCTGTTAAACCCCATTTTTGAGTTCAAATTTTCTTTACTATTCTTCTTCAGTTCTAAAATTTCTGTTTGCTTTTTGAAAATAGTGATTCCAGTTCTCTACTAAAGTCTTCATTTTTTTCATTTATTTTCTTGATCACATTAATTACAATTATTTTTAAATCTGTGTGTGATAACTGCAATGATCTGGGACTCATGTGAATATATTTCTATTATGCTTTTTTCTCTTGGCTCTCTTTCTTGGATCCTGGTAATTTTGGATGGGATGCTCATTCCAGTGCCTGAAAGAGGGATCTGGATGAAGTTATTTTCCTCCAGAGAGGATTCACTCTAGGGCCAGCAGGTAGAATGGGTACAATTTATTTTTAATAGATAGAAAAACAAACTGCTTATGAGAATTAATTGGGAAGAAGAGATCCATTCATCTATTCAATTTTTGGTGATTTTATATACTAATCACCTACTACATTCTAGGCAATGTCCCAGTAGTTGGGACTAATCAGTGAACCTAACCCTGAATTTCTGAAATTTGCATTCTAGAAGGGGAGACAGACCATGAGCACATAAGTGTATAATATAATGTTATATAGTGATGAGTGGTATGGAGAAAACTGAATAAGGTAGAGAGTGACAAATTTGGAGAGGGCAGGTACTGTTATTGTAGAGAAAGCAGACTGGAAAGAGGTCTTTCCATGATATTTGAGCCTGGACATGATGAAGTAAGTAGTGAAACACATGAGTTAAATGCAGATAGGAGGCAAAAATGAATGAAAAACATTCTTTTTCCCCCTCTACCTACCTTAGATTCCTTGGCTGGGACCTGTGAAGCAAACTGATAGGAGAGAGATTAACAAGAGGAAAAAAAAATAGTGTTAATTACATACCTATGCACTGGTATTCACAAAGAAAAATGTGGCTCAAGGCAGTGGTCAAATAATTAAGGCTTATATTCCATCTTAAGCTAAACAATGGAAAAGGGGTTTTGGTATTCTGGGCAGAGGAGGAAAGTTACAGGAAAGCGATCAAGAAAAATGTGGTGAAAAAGAGTTGTTTAGTGAAGTTTGTTGTGCCGATTTAAGTCTGTGCCTTGCCATTAATAAGAGTTGTTGAGTCTTCCTCTTCTTAGTATGAGAGAGGGAGACAACTTTACAAATAGAAATTGTTCTTTATTTAAACAAAACTAGTGCCCTATATTTAGAGAATTTTCTGGTCTGCTGGTTCTAAATGGCCTTTAGCTCAAAATAATCCATATGCCAAAAAGGTATATTTTGAGGTGACATATTCTGGTATCCTTCATTGTAATATTTCATTGCAAAATAGTCCATCCAAATTTTTTTGTATTTTGGTGGAGAATTCAGTATCTAAACCAATATCTAACCAATATCTAAATAGGTTAAATTCCATTATTTTCAAAAGGGTTTCTCTAAAGTTATAAGCCAGCCTTATAAATCTTACTTTATTAATCATAATTAAATATAAAAGTTTTCTGAATAAGAAAACAGAAATCTAAAATAATTGCTGACATACCAGAAATCTTGAGAATGGCTGGGAAAAAAGTGGCAAGAGATTAGTCAGTAAAGTGCAAAAATTCCTCTCTATGAGATAATATGATATATTTGAAGATGGAGTAGTCGACAATTTTTCTTATTTCTCACTTTATCTATCCCATCAGCTAGTACTGAAATGCCCTGAATATGTGAAAGCATCAATTCCTCCCAGATCTCTTTGCATTGTGCGGCTCAGCAGGTATCTTTTCAAAGGTAAAATGTTCATAGTTGTCATTAACAATAGTGGAGATCTGTGACCATGGTGAGTGCTTCCTTTGTTCCCTCTGGAACTTTCTCTTACAGCTTTTCAATTCTCACTAGTAAAATTGAATCTATCTTTTCCAACTGTTCATCATTGCGTAATTGCATTCCTATTTGGGTAATTATCTCCTTAATGAGAAAGTTACAGTTCTTCTTGATTTCTGTCATATTTCTGAGAACCAATTTATTTAGTTCAGTAATAGTAAAGGTCAGCTACCTAGAAATATTTACCTTTTTTAACTCTTATATTAGTTTCAAACTAATTCATCTGATTTTTAACTAAACTAAATCTCTTCTTTCTAGAAACACTTGATACAATCATCCCTGATTTTATGCTTATAGTCTTTATTTTCAAATTCTGGGGAAACATTCTTTGTGTAACAGGGAAGAGCTAAATCGGACTCCATGTTGGATCTGTTTCTTTGACTTTAACCTTTGCTTTTCATTGCTCTTTTTATTATAATCATACACAATGGTCTGCTTCAGGGAACCCTGCCCCTCTGCCTGAATGTTGAACTAAAGTGCCTTTGTTCAGCTCACAGGGAGACAATCTGACCCTGCCCACCTGTAAATGGCTGCAAGAAAGGAGAAATTAACACATCCCCTCACTGAGGCTCACCATTCCAGGAGATATTTTGCAAGACTGACGACCCTTTTTACTTTCCTTCCTCACCGCCTCTCCCTCTCTATTTTGCCTTTCTACTTTACTTCCCTCTCTGATTCTATAAAAGAAACTGGTATCCAGACTCCATAAGATGGTTATTTTGAGACTAGTCTGCCATCCTCTCGGTCTGCCGGCTTTCCGAATAAAGTCATATTCCTTGTCTCAAAACCTTGTCTCCGACTTTTTGGCCTGTCGTGCGGTGAGCAGGGCAAGCTTGGACTTGGTAACATTTGGATAGTAATCAAACAAATAATTTATGTATTTTGGTTCTAGGTTTTAAATAGTTAATTAGCATTTCTACTTAGTAACGTGGTAAATTTGGAACTAGAAATTAGATGGAAAGCTATTGTGTTCTTGTGTTGTTTTACTTGCAATGGGGGTTGAGGACCTAATAATTTTTCAGACATGTGAGTTGTGAGGAACACAGAACAGAAACTTGTGTGTTCTCAGAATTTCAAAAATTTTTGTATAGCTTTTCACCACATAAAATGTATTTGCATTAACTGTAAAAATGTTTATTATATAGTATAGTAATACATTTCTGATGATTGTGGTGTGTGCCTCTTTATCAGAGTAATTCATTAAAACAGTCAATTCCTTTTGAGATAAGATTTAAATTTTTTTACATATATATGACAACTAAAAAATGTTGCTTGCCACCTGGTTCTACAATAATGAAGTCACTAGACACTGCAGTCGATGACTTTCAACACACCCTGAAAAGAGTTTAGGGTGGTGATCAGGAATGAGGCAGTCTGTGCTCTGGGAAAACTGGCAGAGCAAACCTTCGGACAGTTATATATTTTCAGGAGGAAATTTTATGAACTCAATTTCTTTTATATTCTCATACCTAGAAAAGCACCAAAATCGTTAATGGAGACATCCTCTCCTCGTGATTAGTAGCGACCTTCGACTGAGATATGGGCCTGGTTGCACGCATTCCTTCTCCAAAATCCCACATATACTGATCTCTCCCCTTACCTTTTTGGAGCAGTTCCTCAGAGGTATCTGAGTGGCTGTCTCTCAAGTCCCAAATAAAGCTAAACTCACAGCTCTCATGTTGTGCATTTTTTTCAGTCGACATATACAAAATATCTTTAAACATTTTTAAAGATGATGCAAACTAAAATACAAGTTTCAAATTTTAAATATCATCCAGGATAAATATTAACATCCAGGTGTAAAGTATATGAGATCTTAATTTTTTTGCAACATAAAGTCATAAAAAACAACTTGCTATGCTATTTAAAAGACCATACATAATGTATATGTATAATGTATAATGTATATCAGAATCACAAAGACAGCAGTCTGAGTCCAATCATACCCATTTGTAGCTTTGTGATCCTGGGCAAATTGTACAACTTCTCTGAAGTTTTGGTTTTGCATTTGTAAAACAGAGATTATAATATCTGCCTAATGGATGGCTGTAAGGATAAAATATGATAAATGTATGTAAGCTGAGTACAAAGACTGAGAAACACTGAACATGCAGTAAATTATATTTTGTTCATTCATTTATTCAACAGATATTTATTTAGAATTTGCACCTCTTACTAGGTTTAGGAAAAAAATATTGAATATATGCACGACCATGACAAGTTCTTGTGGGAGAGTGGGAAGGACTAGTGTAGGGTTGGAAATTGAAGTTTAAATATGGTGGTCATAGGAGCCTCACTAATAATGAAATGGAGCAGGACCCTATGGTCCTTGACCCCTATGTCCTCAGCCTGCCTTTTGTCTGTGGAAGAACTTTAGCCAAAGAATAAGTTTAATCAGAGAAGTGAGAAAATACAGAAACGAAGACAGACAAAGGAGACCACATAGTAATAGTTTAGTCATTAAGCATAGGCAAGGACATTTTGTTCCTCCTCAAAGGCTATAGATAATATTCTGGACCATATCCTGTGAGCTGTCTTGTAGATACTGAAACCTCCATCAAGTAGAAGAAGTTAACTATATGATGACCAGACTGTAACCATGACCTAAGCTGCCACTATTCCAAGAATTGGCCTCAAAGAAATGGGAACAAACCGACCCTGGAACTGAAGATTAACTGTACTTACAACAATCAAGATGACGCTGGTCAGACCACCGCATGACCAATTTCAAGATGGCTGTCAGAGCTGACTGTGCTGTTTCTGCATGTAGTCCCCTCCCTCAGCCTATAAAAGCTCTTGCCCCCTGATTGTCAGTTGGGAGGGAGTCGGCCTTTGGACAGGCGTCCACTCTCCCCACCGTTGTCAACATCCAAAATAAAGCAAACTTTCCTTTCCACCAACCTTGCTTTTTTATTGGCTTTTGAGCAGCCAGCAGCCAGACCCCACTTTCGGTTACAGTAAGATGAAATTTGAGCAAAGACTGGAGTGAGATGAGAATAGAAGTTATCACAATATATGGGGGTGTGAAACTCAAGCAAAAGTAAAAGGAAACAAGTTCGAGGGTTTTGAGGTGAGAATGCACTCCACATATTTAAGGAGCAATGAGGTCACTGCGTAGTGGGGACTGAATGAGAGAAGAAAGCAGTAGAATCTAATGCTTACTGAACACTGACAATGTGTCAGGAATATTCTAGGTACTTTATATTTAACTCATTCAATCCTAGAAAAACCCCACTGATACAGGTATTATTACCATCATTATACAGAAGAGGATATGAGGAATACAGGGGTTAAATAACACCTGGAAAGTGAGGGGCCATAATTTGAACATAAGAAATCAGGCTTCTGAGCCCATGCACTGAACCACTGCATGGTAGGAGATGGAAATAGGAAGGGGAGGGGAGGAAAGACCATATAAACATATAAGAATTTAATTTGAGATGAGAAGCCACTTAAAGATTTTGAGTAGAGGAGTGTCATGAATAGCCGGCACAGGATCACTCTGCCTACCTTGTTAAGAATGACTGTGGGGAAAGGGACAGAATCAGGGAGAAAGTTAGGAAGCACTTGTAGTAGTAAAAGTGAGCAAGGGTGGTAGCTTAGACCAGAGTGAAGATGATAGTTTAAAAAAATGGTGAAAGAATATTTAGAATCTGTATATATTGTGAAATTAAAGCCAACTGTATTTGCTGAAAGAATAAATGTGTGGTATGATGTAGTGTTTTCAAAGATAACTCTGTTTTCTGTCTCAACAACTAGGAAGATAGAGTTGCCATTAATTGAGATGAAGGGCAATATCTAGGGAAGAAGGTGAAGAGGCTAGTTTTAAACATGTTATATTTCAGATCCCTATTAGACCTCTAAGGGAGAATGTTAAGTGCATTGTAAGATACACAAGTCTGGTTCTTTAACACATAGATAATATTTAAAGCCATGAAACTGGATGAGATTAATACAAGCAGCAGCATGGATCAAAAAATGCTAAGTCCAAGATTAATACAAGCAGCAGCATGGATCAAAAAATGCTAAGTCCAAGGGTACATCCAACTTTTAGCAGCAGGGAGATAAGGACGAAGTAGGAATGAGAATGAGAAAGACTAGCTAGTGAAGTAGAAGGAAAACAAGAGAACTGTGATACCATGCATACCTAATGTAATGTTTCTAGGTAGAGTGATTGTGTTAAATGATGCTGAAAGGTCACATAAGATGAGCACTGAAAATAAAAGCAGCCATTAGATTTAGCAGGATGAATACCATTTGTAACCCTGAGAATAGTAACTCTGGTGGAATGTTGGAGGCAAGCAAAGCTGTATATATGTATGTATATTGAGAAAGAGGGAAGAAGAAAGAAAGACATTTATTGACCAATATTTCAAAAGCACTTTATAGTAATTATGAACATAAATAGTGTAACTATTGTCATATATGAAATCAAGAGGGATTCCTTTATTTTAAAGATGGTATATATAAATATACCATATCATATATCATAAATATATAGCATATATATATATATCACAAATATATTTTTATGGTGATATGAATTGTCCAATAAAAAGGGGGAATTGATAATGCAAGAGAGAAAGGAACAATTCCTAACAAGATGGCCCTAGATAGGTGAAATCAGATGAGATCTAATGTACTCATGGATGAGTTTAGGTTACAATCGCAGAGAATTCATATGCAGTAGGAAATGAGAATATGAAGCTAATGTAGGGAGATGAGTAGATGTAGTACTGTGAGTGTGTCAGATTGATGTTCTGATGGTTTTTATTTACTCAGTGACATAAGAGAGAAAAAAAGGTTATAGGTACATAAAAAATGAGTCTAGAAAGTAAAAGCCTAAGAAAAATATTATAATTGCCAAACAGAATTAAAAATCCACTTGAGGTCAGTCAGTAGTCTTGAATTTGATGTAATAATTGTCTACATGGTTATATATTTTTCTCCAGCTTTGTTCAGATAAAAGCACTGTTAACTTTTCACCAAAATTCCTTTCAAAGTGATCAAGCTATGTTATGCAAATGTCCATCCTGCCTAGAGGTTTCTTTTTCACAGATTCCATTATACCTAGGAAATGTAAAAATGTGGCAAAATCTTACCTGGGAATATAAGCAGAAGTGATATGGGAAACTCCTGCCTCACTTGTTTAGAAGAACATTATTAGACTACACGTTCTCTCCAGATTATATGAAATGAGTCATGGTCATGCCTTTTACCCAACTCTAATCAAGAAGGCAAGGATAATGCTATAACAGTGGGAAAGAAGAAAGGGAACCTAGGTCCCTGGTTGTCTGCATGGAGTCCAGAGTCCCTACTAAACTGGACAACTCATCTGGATATCCTTAGTTAAGAAAAAAATTAATTTCTATTTTATTTAGATCTTTATATTTTGGAGGTTTCTTTGTCCAAACAGTTTATTCTTTACCCTAGCTATCAGTCAAGTGAGGATGCAAGCTAAAATAAGAGTTTAGTTTTATCCACATTTGGAGTCTTGCTAAGACATTACAAGAAAACAAGGGTGAAAATATTGCTAAGAGTATATGCATGGGAAGACATAATGATTAACCATGATATTTAAGTTGTGTAAGAGGGAAGTAAGGACATCAGTGAGTGAGAGTGAATGGTAATAGAAACAAGTGATATAGGGTCAAAGCATTGTGAGAGTGAAGTTTCAGAGACAGAGAGTCTAGAGAGAGAGGAGATGGTGGTAGAGAATGGAATAGTTGAAATTTAAATTTTGGAAAGTTGCAATTATTTGTAATGACAATGTTTAGATCACGAGCTTGGTGTTACTTAAATTGATGTAGATTGAATGATAAGAAAAACAGAGAGACAAGACTATAAGAATGAGGATAAGTCTAGACATTGAAAAAAGCTAGAATTACAACTGACCAAAGCAGTGGCAGAGACAGTGACATTAAGCCAGGAGATACATTTTCAAAGAATAAGAAGTGACCCAGGGATTGCTTAATGATTTCAAAATGAGGGAGTAATTATTATTGTATTATGTGTTTCAGCTTAACCCCAATTAACTTAATCATTTCAAACTTCACAACCATGGTATTCTTGATAATACATCTTTGACTTCATCCAGAAGCCAAGTGTTAAGGATATTCCATAACAGAGGGTTAGGCTGCACTTGTTCATATTATTACAACTATGAATTTTTGAGATGCTGCAACTTGCTGAAATAATGAACATTTATTTTTCTAGCTAGTGTTCTGAGGTGGTTTTACTTTTTTATTTATTTATTTTATTTTGTTTATTTATCTTTTGCTGAAAGCAAATGCCACAGTCAGCAAGCTAAAGGGAATCGTTTGTATCACAGCAGGAAACAGAGGACGAGATAACAAAAATAAGTGAAAGCCAACTACAATTTCCTTCCCTCTGATCACTCTCCTTTCATAACTAGAGTTCAGTAATTAAAGAGAGCCTGGCTTATTTATTGGATGTCTTGAAAAAGCAATTCAACAAAAAAAAATATTCTAGCTTAAGAAAAATAATGGATTTAATTTAAAATATCAGGTACTTGAAACAACATTGTAACTGAATAATTTTACAGAACTATGGAGCATCCATTCTTATGACAATTTTCTGGTAACTGTTTTTCAGAAAAGTGCTAGCACCTTTATGAATGAAAAATGTTTGCATTATTTTTTACCTTCAAAGCATCGAAAGTAGCAAAGGGTCTGATTTTCCTCCTGAGACCTGGGGACAATCCCATAATATATTCAAAGAGGGAATATTTGAAATGTGACTGTGGATTTGGTTTGAGGGAAAGTCTGGAAATTAACAAGTCTTAGATAAATTTAAATACACATGTTTAGGATGCAGATAGTGTGGATGGTTCTTCCAATCCTTTTTTTTCTCTAAGGAATGGTTTTGCATTAGACAGTACTCTCTCAAATTATCTTATGGTGGAATTCTTGGCCTTCCAAGCATCTCCCCTTCTGAAGTCTAAAATGGGATTCCCAGTTTAGTGTTATTACGTATCTAAGAACAACGCTAGAAATTTTAGGTTTTGTATAAAACAAACATAATTTGAAGAGAGAAATGGGTAATTTATGTATTTCTTGAACAAATAATTATAAATGCAGTCAGAGAGGAAGAAGCAGACAGTAAATACACATCTTTAGGGAAAGTAGACCTACATGAAGCTAAATATCCAAAGCAGTCCACAGTTCTTAGTTTAAAATTATAGGAATAGAAAGAGATTATTGAGACTGTTCACAGTAAAGGAAGAAGATACTGGTATGGTTACATAATGGAATGATGAATAAGAGCTTTGTTTGCTGGAAAGTACAATCAGCTATCAAATAACATATACAGCAAAAGTTAAGATGATTGATAATATATAGCAAATCAAAGCTCTTTATAATGTAACAAGCCCCCATCCTTAGAATTAAACTGAGTTAACAGACTGGTGTATATTAATCTAAAATTGAACTTGAAAACTATAATCTAACTTAAATAAGTTAATACGTATAAAATGTGTCACATAAATGAGCACAACAATAAAATTAACACCTGTAGACTCACAAATCAAAGGAACAATTATGCAAACTTGTAAAGTTCCATGTGTTAAGAAGAGTAAATGGGCTCAAAATGGAGTCACTGTACTAAGCCCACATCATCAAACTGAAAATTAATACCTAAATTAATTACAATTTCAAGCTTTCCCAGGAGTAGAACCTTAAACCAGTCAATGCAGAATTACCTGGTTACCACTAGTGAGGTAACCTGCTTGATAGTCCCCTGCCTTCACCCAAAGGAAGGTGACCTTGCCTAATATAATCCACACTTTGCTAGTAACTTCCTTGTCCTTTTTCCCTTATATAGCTTCTTGGAACTCCTTTCTATTTGTTAGATGGAATGCTGCCCAATTCATAAATCATTGAATAAAGCCAATTAGATTTATAAATATATTCAGTTGAATTTTGTTTTTTAACACCTGCCTGTCCCCTGATGGCCTTAACTCTTCTCCAAAGACAACACTGAATACTGATTTAAGCTTATTTTTTAAATCATCCTCTTGGGGGTTTTTTGTTTCTTCTGTTTTGCTTTGTTTTACACTTTTACCAGGTATATATGTATCTATAAACAATATATAGTTTCCGTTTGTTTTCCTGAGACTTGCTTTTTTAACTCATTCATATTCTAATAGTCATCTATCATGTGTGTAGCTGCTGTTCCTTTATTCTAACTATCACAGAATTTTCAATTTTTTGAATATACCACAATTTATTTACCCATTCTTTTGTTCTGTAAGCAGATAGGGTAGAGAGTCCCTGGAGAAAGAGAAGCAAGCATGGCTTTATGACCTAAGAGACACCAATTTTGACCTAAGCCATTTTGTGATCTAAGCCTGGCTACAGTGCTTACCCTTGAACAGGTTTCAGTAATTGCTGATCTTAAGGGAACAAGAGAATGCAAGAACAAATGACTGTTATCAGGCAAGAGAAGTAACAATAACAAAGATAATATATCAGTTGTAAAGGCTCCCTATTCTGTTTCAATGGTAAAGATTAGCCTGAAGCTCTCAACCACCAGATCACTTGGAACCTAAAGACTGATGATGTTGACCTTTTTTGACCCTGGTGATTTCAATCAACTGAAGCTTGGACTCTGTCAAGTTTTGCCCAAATTCTATGACAGCACTCATGCCCCTTCATGAATATGCATGTACCCTTAGCTTAAAAATAACCCAATTTTGGGCTTCCCTGGTGGTGTAGTTGTTGAGAATCTGCCTGCCTGTGCAGGAGACACTGGTTCGATCCCTGGTCTGGGAAGATCCCGCATGTCGCGGAGCAGCTAGGCCTGTGTGCCACAACTACTGAGCCTGTGCTCTAGAGCCCACGAGCCACAACTACTGAGCCCACATGCCACAACTACTGAGCCCACATGCCACAACTACTGAAGCCCACGTGCCTAGAGCCCATGCTCCTCAACAAGAGAAGCCACCACAGTGAGAAGCCCACGAGCCTCAACGAAGAGTAGCCCCCACTCGCCACCACCAGAGAAAAGCCCGAGCACAGCAACAAAGACCCAACACAGCCAGAAACAATAAATAAATAAAATAAAATAAATTTATAAAAAATAACCCAATTTTTCTACTGGGAAACACTGCTCCAGGAAAGATCCCTTACTTGCTGCAAGTAATAAAGCCTTCCTTATCCCATTCCTTGCCTAGGCTGTGTCTTTTGGGTCAACAACCACCAAGGGGCTGAAACTCAGTGGGACCCCATGGGGCTCCTGGGAATGAAAGCCTTTCTGTGTCCCCCATATACTTGACCTTCCCTGAGCTCCAAAGGGCAGGTTCGAACAGTTGTTGATCAGAGAAGGGAGGGGATCCAGAGACAAGGGAGGAGCAGTCAAAAAATAATAGTGCAGTCTTGGTGCAGGGTTCTGGTTCCACCTCAAGGAATACACATAACAATATCTTTGAGCTCTTCTACAGAACTAAAACTCCCAACAAATGCAAGATGTTAACTACTTGATGAAGTATTTTTCATTCCAGAGGAGATCACAGATTGATAACATTGAGAACCAGAGAAGCTCATGGGGAGACCACCTGAGGCCAGATCAAAGCAGTGCAGGCCCTGAACACAACCTGTTCCTTATCAGCAAGCCTGCCCTTGAACCATTGCTATAAAACTCCTCATCAAATCTCCCGGGTTGGGACATGCAGTTTTTGATGCACAAGCCTGCTCTGTCCCCCTTTGACTGGCAAAGCAATAAAGCTATTATTTTCTACTTCACCCAAAACTCTGTCTCTGAGATTCAGTTCAACAGCAGTGCCCAGAGAGTTTTCAGCATCAGGGTGAACCTAGTTTTCAGGTAACATCTGGGTTAGATTTTTATTTGTTTTGCTATTACAAACTCATTCATTATTGTGTTTGCCTTCTGGTGTCCATGTGCAAGAGTCTCTAAAGTGTATACCTTCAATCAAGTGGATTGATAGGTTATATGATCTGGAATATAGAACTTTACAAAAGATACCAAGTAATTTTGTAAATTGTTTTTAATAATTTCACTTCTACCAGTACTGATATCACCATGACTATTATATCACATATTTGAAAACATCTGGTATTATTAGAAATTTTAAAAATTTTACCAATCTATTGGATTTTAAATTGTCTCATTGTAGTTTTAATTTAAAGTATAAAATATATTCTGTCATCAATGTTGATTCCCCTTCTCTATAATGGTTACTGTCATTGCATTCTTTTTATTGGCTTGATTATTATCTTTTTCTTAGAAATTTTAGGAGTAATTTCTCAATTCAAATCCTTCAGAAAATGTATGGAAAGTATTTTTTCCAGTGTGTGATTTATGTTTTAATTTGAAATCCAAATACATAGTGTAATGATGTCTATGTTTAAATAAATAAAAATGGCTATTAAAAATTTGCTAGTGGGCTTCCGTGGTGGTGCAGTGGTTGAGAGTCTGCCTGCCAATGCAGCGGACATGTGTTTGTGCCCCGGTCTGGGAAGATCCCACATGCCGCGGAGTGGCTAGGCCTGTGAACCATGGCCACTGAGCTTGTGCGTCTGGAGCCTGTGCTCCTCAACGGGAGAGGCCACAACAGTGAGAGGACCATGTAATGCAAAAAAAAATTACTAGTAACAGGAGACATAAAAATGGGGCAAAATTTAAAAATCAAAAATAAAAACTATACTCAAATCCTTAAAAAGAAAAATAAAATAATTTAAATTACTTATTTGAATGCTAAACCATGGTGTAAATCCACATTAAAAAAAAATTGGTAAACAAGTTATTCAATCTAAAGAAAGTACATAGAGTATAGTACAGAGATGAGGCATAATACACAGAACATGAAACATGAACAGCTAAAAAATTTCAACCTAAAAATAATTAGGGTTTCAGAGGAAAGAAAATAGTATAGTGAGGAGGTAATATTCAAAGGGACAGTGGCTGAGACTTTTCTAAAATTAAAGGAATGAATCCTTAAAAATCTGGAATCTTTTGTTATAATGTTAGAATGGTTAACCCTTTTGCTGAGAGATCTTGATAACGTTATAAAGTGCTGAAGAAGCATGAAGAACCACATGATTTTAGAACTGTGTGGGACCTTAGAAATTAAAGAGCTCCAAACCCTCATTCTATCAGTGACTGTTATATATATCAAACGACCAGGTCCATTCAGTACAGGCATGTAGAGCGAGGAATGCATAACTTCAGGAGTTTCCATTCACATTGACTTCAGTGATGTGAACTGCATTGGCTAGCCAATGCATTGGCTCATCAGTCACTAGGAATGCCCAAGGTCATTAAAACATAGCCAGAGATATAACTCATGTTGCTATTTCATTCTCGTAAAACAACATTGTCTTCTCAAAGACCATTAGTACTAACCAGATATAGTTGTTAAAACACCCACACACAGATTGAAATCTTACACTTGGTGTGACATGAAATAATTTTGAAAGAAAAGAATCATGATTTGTCTTCATCCCGCTTAATCTTACCTTTGTCAATTGAAGCTTTGTTTGAAACAGAGTTTGCACCATAGTTTTATTAAGCCTCTAGATCTTAGGTGGGAAAATTCAAGCTTATAAGTGAAAAACTATCAGTGCTATTGATTGGGTCATCTAGCCCCAGAGAATTACTAAATATGTTATTTCTCAGGTCTGTCTCCAGGACTTGTTCCATGGAAGTATCTTCTTTCCTTCAGAAAAGGAAGAAGTTCTGCTTGTTTCAGAGACATGATATTTTGTTGTTTTTTCAATAACTGAGAAATCAAAGTGACAAATTACTAACTCAAAAAAAGAAAAGTGAGTGAGAGAGAGAGCAATTTAATTTTTAAACTAGTAGAAGAGTTTAGAAAGGCATGGAGAAATGAACATTTTTCTTCTGACTTTGTCTGATATATTTCCTGATTGCTTTGTATAAGGTTTTGTATCTCTACTTTGCCATAGATCTTGTTCACAAGATAAAAAGATAAATCATTTTTTGTCTCCATTGTAGGTCCCTGTCATGCCTAAGTCCGCAAAGCTTATTAACCCTGATTTTTCTTCTCTAGATGTATAACAGGCAATTATATAAAAGGAGATATCAATTTTATGACTTAAGGGCTCAGCTTTAGCCACTAAATAACAATGTTTTTGTTCACTTTTGGATGTTATTGATGGGAGACGTGGAGGAGTTCTTACACTTGCTCTTCAGCTACTTACCTGCTTTTAATACCCTATGCAACTTGAATAACCTTAGCATTTTGTAAAGTCTTTATGACATATGTCTTTGTCACCCAACTTCCATATTAAAGTTCAAATTAAAGATAGTTAAATAAGAAGGGAGGGCAGAGTTCCTTTATCCTTTGTACTCTGTACCTTTGAACTTGAAACCAAATGCAATTGCCTGGTGTCTGTGCTGTGAGGTAACCTCAAAGGCAAAGTCTTTCAAATGACTGGTTTTCCAGGTTACTTCTTAATGGTACTGCCTAACCTCTTACACCCATGCTGTATGGTCTTTGTACAATTGGTTTAATGAGTATATCCTCTAATCGCCCCCCGAAGTGACTTTTCTTCTAGAACATTAAGGATTTTAAGAGGCTAGTCAAAATTTTGAACTAAAAATCTGTCCTTGAATTAAGAATGTGTGTATCCTGCTCTATATATTATTTATTCATTTCTAATGGGGCGATTCCTGATGGAAACCTTTGAAAAATTGTTTTCATTATTGAAGAGCAAAACGTTTTTTTCTAGGTTGTAAGTGTGGTTTCTTTCTTCATTTCTTTATGTTACTTTGCCTTTATGAGTCTCACTTCCTAGTTCTACAGAACAAACAAGCAGGCAGGCAGATAGTTAGGGAAAAATATTTACTCAGTACCCACTGAAAGCCTGGCACTGTCACTGGAAGGACTCAGGCAATAATCACATAAATTAATAAGAAGAATATTTAAAATGCTGGGAATGGCAACAAAGAAAATAAATAGAATAATAACAGTTGTGATGGGACTGAGGGGGCCTGAATTTGGGTAGGGAATTCACTGAAGTCTCTCTGAGAAAACTGACACTTAAACAAAGTTCTAACTGATGAGAAAGAGGCAGCCATATAAGAATCTAAGAGGAAAAGAAGGAAAAAAGTAGAAGAAAAATCAAAGAGGTTCACATTATGCAATAACCTTGAAGACTGGCAAAGAATACAGGATTTCATTGGGAAATAATAAAAGGAATTAACAAAGAGGTGAGTCATATTTTAGAGAGTGTGACTACTTTCTAAAGAAAGGTGACTAATCTCTAAGAGAAACACAGCTGGACACTAGTTAAAGCAGTAAAGACAGATTTCATTCAGTAACTGGTGCAGTTGAATAAAGAGACTTCTGCAGTAAGAAAATTGAGCTCACCTCCAAACACAACAAAGACAACTGGGGATTGATAGCCAACAAACCAAGTGAGAAAATCAGTGGATAGAAAATTACTAAGAGGAGACATCAAGAATAGGAAGATTCTTGCTGAGCTGACCTAAGGAGATTCTCACCAAAGACAGGCCAAGGTCTTATACATCAAGACAAGGGATGATGAACTTGATCAGATATCAAATACCAAGGGTGAGGGATTCTTGCCAAGTTGACTTAGCAAGATTCTTTGCTAAAACTTGCTTCAGTAGGCCAAGGACAGGGCTGAAGAATGAGACCTAGTCTAAAAGAGGGCTCAGAGGAGACTGTCTAATTTGGTCAAGAAGAGAGTCTCTGTCAAAATCTCTGGGTAGAGAATGTATTTTAAGGGGGTTAAAGAGCAAAGGGAGAGAAACTTATTAGGAGACTATTATGTTAGTCTAGATGAGAGATAATAGTAGCTTTAGCAGAGAAAATGGGAAGAAATGGTTGTTTGGGGATATAATTTTTAAGGTAAACCTGGCTGAACCTACCATCACAAAGGAGTGACTCCAACGAGATCATGCAGCCTCCTCAGCTTATAGGCTGAGCAACTGTGTGGAAATAGCATCAATTACAGGGATGATTTACAGAGGGATGGCAGGTGTTGGGTGTGCAGGTCGATCAATAGTCCTTTTGGGGCAGATAATGTTGGAGATACTGTCCAAAAACTCAATTAAAGTTGTTTTTAGCTGAAGGGTTAGAGCAGGGCTGGGGATGCCTAGAGGAGCCTTCAACAGAGATGGGTTTAAAGCCATGGAACTAGATGGAATCAATTGAGCAACAAACAGAAGGTGATGCAGTTTGCACTTTGCTCATTAAGAATCAAGAAAGTACTTGGAAGCCCCCATAATCAATATTCTGACATAATCACCATGTAGGGAATATATATAGAATGATGTAATAGGCTGGTATATTCCATATGATTGTAAAGTGGTAAGTGGCCACTTCATATTTTTCCACAAGGGAGGAAGGAGCAGGGAACTAATACATTGAATATCTACTCTGTCATGACCTGTGATAAAAGTTTCTCATAATTGTCTCATTTAATTGTCTCCATGAAGTAGTTATCATTTTCATTTTTGAGAGGAGTAAACCAAGAAATGTGACCACTTTCTGCTAACAACACTGCAGGGTCAGAATTCGAACCCACGTTTTTCTGGTTAAAAAGCTTGTGCAGAACTCATCTTTTAAAAATCTCTTGAATCTTATGCAGATGGGAATAAATTACTACTACCCCCAGCATATAAAATTTAAATGCTCAGAGTGATTTGTCCTCTCGATTATAAATAGCTAAAACAAAGATCCACAGGACAAAAAAGACTGGCTTTAAGCCGAGCCTTTAATTCCAGTGAATTCCTCCAAGGCACTCTATCTTATCCCAGATTTCCTTGATGTGGCCAGAGAAGTTAGGAACATTGCATAGAATGTGATGTTGAAAAATGGAAAGTTTTACTATAGTTAAAGATCCCATCCTGTATACACATACATCCTTCCAAATTAATGAGGACTTTGGTTATTCAAAACAAAACGCCTGATTTCACTGTTTTATGGCTCATTATGCTGCACATTAATGAGCTATCTATGGGCATTTGTTTTATCAGAGTTTGTGAGAAGTTGGCCAGCCACTGTGCAGTTATTCTGTATCTCAGCATCCTTTTCTCAGAGGTACATAACAGGACTGACATTTACTTTGGATTCATAATCAATTGATAGTTTATATAATTGATTTCTATTCCCTAGAACTGCTTTTCCTATTGAGAGTGTCTGACCTTGAGGTGTCTTCGTCATTCTACTCTAAGAGTCAGTAAACATTTCTTCAAATAACACAGCTTGAGGGGTGTGTGTGTGTGTGTGTGTGTGTGTGTGTGTGTGTGTGTGTATAAAGGGATGGGAAGCTAACTAAATACAACATCTAAATTTTTGTTTTTAACCCAATTCATTAGTTGTTTTGATACTGGGTTAACACTGGGTGAGATCTTCATTTTGTACTTGAATTCTTAAACATTGCCACTATTTGTTTTCTTTTTTGGTGAGAAAATTTAAGTTCTATTCTCTTAGCAAATTTCAAATATATGACGTGGTGTTATTAACTAATAATCATGTTTTACATTAGCTCCTCAGAACTTATTCATCTTATAAATGAAAGATTTTTGCTTTCATCAACCTCCCTATTTTCCCCACCTGCAACCCATCACCACCTTTCTACTCTCTGCTTCTATAAGTTTGACTTTTTTCTTTTTTTTTTAGATTCCATATATAAGTGATACCATGCAGTGTTTGTCTTTCTCACTATCCTTAACCCAGGTGACCAAACAGATAATAACTTGTTTTAAATAAGATAATTCACTTAAAGTATTTATAAGAGTAGCTGGTGCATACTGAACACATGTGAAGACAAAATAAATTGTGGGAGTGGGCCACATGAAACCTTGGGTACAGGGTTCAAGGCAGAGAGAACAGCAAGCATGAAAACCCTAAGGCAGAAGGACACTTGGCTTTTTTTTTTTTTTTTTTTTTTT
>NW_020173231.1:5356360-5415093 GCF_003031525.2 Neophocaena asiaeorientalis asiaeorientalis | reverse complement strand
TTTTTTTTTTTTTTTGGCTGTGTCAGGTCTTAGTTGTGGCATGCAGGATCTTCAGTTGCAACATGCGGGCTCTAGTTCCCTGACCAGGGATTGAAGCCAGGCCCCCTGCATTGAGAGCATGGAGTCTTAACCACTGGACCATTAGGGAAGTCCCCCAATAAAGGGATTTATTATCTTATATAACCAGAGTTCTAAATCAGGGCATCTCTGTAACTTGTAAAAGTAAGTGGCTCAACAATGTTATCAAGGATCCTGGTCCTTTCTATCTTACTATCTACCAGTCCCAGCTTCTTTTTTCATCGTACTTATCACCATTTGAGACAATATGACATAGGGGTTAACATAGACTGTGAAGCCAAACTGCCTGAATTTGAAACCTGGCTACCACTTTACTAGGTGTTGAGTTAAACTACTCAATCTCTCAGTTTCCGTATCTGTAAAATGGGGATGATTATTATAGTGTTACCTACCTCAGAGGGTTGACTTGAGGATTGAATGAGTTGCTGTGAGGATTAAATATGTAAAATGCTTAAGCAGTCTAAATGCCCATTGACAGAAGAATGGATAAAGAAGATGTGGCACATATACACAATGGAATACAACTTGGCCAAAAAAAGGAACGAAATTGGGTCACCTTTAGAAACCTGGATGGACCTAGAGACTGTCATACAGAGTGAAGCAAGTCAGAAAGACAAAAACAAATATCACATGTCAATGCATATATGTGGAATCTAAAAAAATGGTACAGATGAACCAGTTTGCAAGGCAGAAATAGAGACACAGATGCAGAGAACACCGAGGGTGGAAAATGGCGGTGGGGGAGGGTATGAACTGGTTGATTGGGATTGACACATATACACTAATATGCACAAAATAGGTAAGCAATAAGAACCTGCTGTATAAAAATAAAAATAAATAAAAAGAAACTATAGATTTAGCAGGGCCTCCAAAAAACTAATAAATCTGTAAAATGCTTGAAACAGCTACCCTAGTTCTAGTTCATTCCTCAGGCTCAGCTGTATCCTGGAGACATTCCTTTATCCTTTTAATAAATTCCCCTTTCTCATTTAAACCCTTTATTTCTGGGGTTCTCCACGGAGCTCCCCGTCGTCATTTTGCTTTGGCGCCATCTGGCGCCCAAAAGGAAGTGATGCGCCTGCGCTCTCCATTCTCTGCCTTCGGTCTCTTCCCTTGATCGAATCTGGTACCTGTACCTTTAAGATGCTTAGTCAAGACCGAAGAATTCGGTGGCCGGTGCCAGACACTTAGCATTTTAAAGTAGCAGCGTGAGGGAAAGTACGGCTGAGACAGATTTAGAGATAGGAGAGTAGAGATTACATTTGGAGTGTTATTCAGGGGCCAGATGATGTACAAATTTTAGTCCAGGGTAAAGACTTTGGGTTTTGCTCTAAGAGTGATAAGAAGTTCTAAATGAGATTGGAGGGTTTTGATCAGGGAAATGACAGAATTTGACTTGTAACTTTTTAAAGCGACTACTAGTTAACTATTAACACAATTAATATATGTATGTATACTGGATGCACACATACACATCTATATATATACCTGATATACATAGGGTACGTATATTACTGATTTATATAAAATATATAAAGATATGTGAGTCTATATAATATGTAACATGTATAAATATACATGGTCATATATATATATATAAATATATAAAACATATCTTATTCCATTTTGGGACGAACACTGTGTATCAACTCTGAAGACATAGAAAATTGTCCTGAATTTCAAGACATTTACAATCTAAGCCAGCCAGCCAGCAAGCAAGCAAGATCTATCTTTGAAACAGACAAGCATGTATTTACTTGGCTTATTTAACTTAGTTTTCTCTCTTAGTGATCTTGGGTCTATCACTCATAAATGGTATAATTTTGGATATAGTGTTTAGTGTCATTGAGGCTTTCTTTTCTATGAAATAACAAAAATAACAATAGCTATTTCATACAATAATAATATATTGGAAGACAGGGGCTCCAAGGCACATTTGCCAAAGATAAGACCACATGAGATCTTTGTGAGGGGAAAAAGCACACAAAATATACAAAGTAGCAATCCAGTGTGTGGAAAGGAGTTCAGTTATTATTAATAAAATATTTTGGAAATTAGTACATTTGAAAAAAAAGGAAAGTGGGAAAGGAGAAAAAAAGGAAGTGAGGGAGGGAAATTAAGCCTATTTTATAACTATTTGCTAAATTTGCATTATAACTGTAGAGTAGTAATAACTGATAGTGAGTGCTTTCAAAGCGCCATACATTAAAGTATTTTATACATATTAAGTTCATCTTCAAAACTTTTGTATGAGATAAGCAGTGTTTTTATTTGCACTTTACAGAAAGGAAAGTTAAGGCCTAGATTTTAGATAACTTGTCTCAGGTCACACTGTAAACGATCTTGGTGCAGCTCTGTAGCAACATGGCAATATTAACAAAGTTGTGCTGCATCCAGTTGCCAGCTCTGCTAAGAACCCTCTGAGCCTCTGCTTCCTCTTCTTTAACATAGAGTTCTGATAAGGACCTCATAACTGCAAAGATGCTGGCCTAAAACATTCTGGTGTTCAAAAAATTAGTAATTTTCTGTGCTCAGTTAATAATTCACCAAATATGATATAGTGCCTAATATGTATTATACATTCAATATTTTGCTAGTTCTTACTCATTAAGCTTGTTTTTGAGTACCCTGCTGCTACATTTGGAATGAAAATTTATAAGTGGTAACACAAAAACAGTATATTTTCCAAAATAAAAACTATAATCTGAAAGAGGATGCAAGAAATGTAACCTCCTTCTCTCCCTGAGTCTGTAGTCATAGTTCCTGTGTCCAAGTTCCTACAAAATATCTTATTTTTTTTAACTAACCCATTAAAGAGTACTTAATCATTTTATTTAAGATACATATAAAATTGCAATAGCTCATGCAACAAAATTTTCAACAGCATACATGAACTAAGTAGCATGATCTTAGACTCCAGTCTTTTCAATTCACATAATTTATTAATTCCAAGGAACAATTTATTAAATGTGCGATTTAATGTTGTTTCATTTTATATCATTGTAACTCATTGGAGCTGAATGAATTCATTTAAATCAAAATAAACGTACTGATTTTTAACCAAAATTGTAAAGTGAGTTATAGGTGAGTAATAGAAAAAGGCAGTGGAGAGTGTTTGAGGATAGAGAATTTCCACCTCCAATTATTCACACCATCACCTCACCTCTGTCATGAAGCTATTTTAGGTGCTCTTGACATTGTGGTTTTTCCTTGACATAAACTGCTGCTGTACTTTTTTTTTTTGTCATTTTGCAGGGACCTCAGGTTATCCACAGAATTCAGTACTTTCTGGGAATTTATTAGTAGATACATTCACCATGATTCTTATTTACATATATAATTAATGATTCTCTAGGGAAATGATGCCTTGCTTTTGAGAGGCATACATTCTGTTGGAAAACAATAGGCCAAGTTGATTTGTCAAAACTTTTAGGGCTGTTTACAAACTAATTTGAGAACAGTATGGAGGGTATTATTCTGATTGTTCTCAGGCACATAACCCACGATTGAGTCCTAAGATGACTGTATAGGAAGTTTTTATTGGAAATAATTATTTTGCTATAAAGACTTTTGGCATAATAGGAGCTCTACGTGTAAAATGTTAATCATTTTGGTGCTGAACATTCTTGTAAGAATGGAAGAGATTTGTGTAGGAGTAGTGATGGATATAGACACTTGCATGCTCAATATTGCTGACGGGCAGTCAGAAAGCCAATATCAGCAGACTTACAAAACCTAATAATTTGGCTTGGTTGTCATCAACAGGCACCAGCAGGAACAGTGTCCTCATTGGTCAGCAACATCAAAGTGACAACTTTGATTTTAAAATAGGGCAAAGCTTTGGAAAATACCAGTAACAGCTAAAGGTTTTCCATCTACACTGAACAAATAAGACTCTCTGGAAGATTTCCAAAACTTTTTACACAAATTTGATAATGAATTGAATCCTTCCAGGAGATAGAAATAGAGTCAGTGAAGTACTATTTGTGACTATTATTGTTTATATTTAATCATAGAAATGAGTGGTCTGGAAAACACAGATCACTTAAGTGTGCCCAAGGTCATCAAACTTGGTACCAAGTATATTTATTATGTAAATTGAAGTCCAGTAACCAAGAAATTGAAAACAGAAAATCACCTTACTTTCTAAATGAAGCAGAATCATCCATATAATAAAGTTTATTCAATGTTCAGGAAGATATAAAAACAAAGCCGACTTATAACAATTTAAAAATTGAAATATTAGCTATTCCAGTCCTTAAAAAAATTTTCTCTATAATTTCCAAAATCAGGTTCATCTTTGGTTCACTGTCTCCATCTTTTCTTCACTCTGCCCTCTCCTAAGGCCTACTCATCTTTTTCTTATGTCTTCAAATTCATTTCCATCCTTTATCAAATCTCACCATTGGATCTCTCTCTGTATGTCAGGACACAGCAGAATTAATGTTTATAAAGCCCTGTCTAATGAAGTTCTTAAGCATGGGTTTTTAATTTCCTAACTTCTGTCATAAAAAGGAAGGGTTTTTGTTTCTTCTACTTTACATATAGAATTCCAGGCAATCTTATTTTGTATAATGACATAAAATGGAGAAAAACATAAATTTTGGAGATATGAAGATAATTTGTTGTTTAATTGTGTCTTTATCTAGAACAAGTTATTTAATATTTCTCTTAGTCCATTTCAGTGAAATGAGGATAAAATAACTTTTTAAACTGGTATTATGAAGAACAAAAATGGTGACAGGGAAAGCAGTAAACAAATGTTAATTCCAGTCTATTGCCCTTTCTTCCTCAATATACAAGTTTGTAAACTGAGGTCCAAAGGAGTTATATAACTTCCTCATGGTCATTATTTTTCTTCTTATTTTATGTACTTTAATTTTGTTTCACCAGCTTTGAATTTTCTGGCTTGACACAAAAGAAAAAAGTCTGGTGATTTTCTGGCTAGGTGAGGTCAATGTCCTGTACACCTCATCAAGATCTGAGATGCGTCCATGGAGTTAAGAAGCTATTGCAGGCCAAGTCATCCTAAAAATAAATTCCAGTCCAAAATTAGCTTTCAGGAAATAGTCCCAAACTATAGGGCTTTAAAGATAAAGAAGACAAATCAACTAACTAAATGTGGGAAACAGAGAAAGAAAAAAAATAAATTTATAAAATAAATTTGGAGTAATTTCTTTGTGGGAATAGAGGAGGTTTCACATGCTTTTACTCAGGTTTTCTGTTTACTACTTGGGCCGTACCCAGGGTCTTTGAAAGAAAGAATAAGTGTAAAGGAACTAGGTAGAGTATAGTATTCTGGAAAGGAAAGAAAGAAAGAAAGAAGGAAGGAAGGGAGGGAGGGAGGGAGGGATGAAGGAAATTAATTTAATTAAGGTTATTTTGTAAAGAATTAGGATATTTTGAATTTGTCAATACAGGAAAATGTTTCAAACGTCATGACTTATCTCTGAATTACCTATAATTTTATTTATTTATTATTTTTATTTTTTGGCTGAGCCAAACGGCTTGTGGGATCTTAGTTTCCCGACCTGGTATCAAACCCATGCCCTTGGCAATGAAAGTGCAGAGTCCTAACCACTGGACCACCAGGGAATTCCCTGTTGTTTTTTTTTTCCTTTCTATAATTTAAAATTTCTGTTTTCAACCAATTCATGAATCTCTAAAAAATTTAATAGACGTATGTTCATTTGCATACCAGTTTGCACTCCTTACCACAATAATTTCTGATTTTTCCTCTGACAGTAAAAAAGAAAAAGAGAAAGAAAAAAAAAAAAAGAAAAGGGGCCATCAGGCAATTTTTTGTTTTTTTTACTTTCAGAAAATAGTACAGATATAATTTACCACACACAAAATAATTCTTACAATATTTTCGAACAGTCATACCCCAAGCTAAAACTATTTTTCTTCTACAAAATTCTTTGAAATTTGTACATAATTTTTACTCCCTGGTAAGAGTGATAAATATTGCCTGACTTTTGGTTGAGATGGTGTAGGGGTGGGGTGGATCTGTAACAACCCTTTACATACCCCTAGAAAGTATACGCAAAGAACAGCTATATTTTCAGCTATTGTGAAACCTTGTGGCAATCCTATAACCAGCCGTATAAGAAAACCTTGGGCCTCATGTGGATAAGTTTTTTCATTGGGAAAAACAAGAAGAGTTGATGTGCATTCGAGAATGTTATGAAATCAAATTCATAAAACTTTAGAAGTTGCAAAATAAAACATTATTTTTTCTTTACATGCGCAACAATAGTTTTTTTTGTTTGTTTGTTTTCTTTAAGTTAAATCTGAATTGATTTAGAGGTGGATTACAAAAATGTCCAATTTACCTTAGGCTGTCAAAAATAGTGTAAGTAGTAAAACTCCATGTCTGTATCTTTAGTGGGGAGTATGGCTAGAGATAAACCATGGTAGGTAAAACTGAAGTAATTTCATGGTCTAGTTTAATTCTCCAACAAACGTGTGGACACAGAGAGTGCATCGCCCAAGGGCATCCCTCTGAATTAGGCTAGTGGTAAATCACAACATGGATTCAACCTTTCCCTTACTGGATACTTATAAACCGACAAAATCAGGTTAATGTGAACAACAAGGTCAACCACAAAAGGAAAGGACTTTCACAAAAGGGCAGCCTAAGGTAGATGGGTATTTAATGATAGCAAAAAATGGTTATTGGTCAGTGGCCCACACGTGCAACCTTCAGTTCCTTAGTACATCTGGCAGACAGCCCTTTCTACCCACATCTTACCCTTTATTCCCAAAGCATTATCCATTGTCCTTAATTCCCTAAAAATGGCTTTACAAATAGCTATTTTAAAATGTTGTTATGTTAAATATCCTTTCTTACCCTTCAAAAAGAAAGATGAATTGTAAATATCATACTTTGTTAAACCTTGATTGTTGAAATGATAACCATATGTTGAGTGTTTATTTTGGTATGAATCTGACAAGTATCTGAAGTAAAAAATATTTATCCAAATATTCACAAAATTTATTTTTCCTCATAGAATAAAATGTGCAGGAAGCACACTTACTTTAAAAAAATTAATATAGGATTCTGTAAAGAAGACTTCTGCTCTGTGTATGAAGCCGAAGAAGATTCAGGTTGCCTTATTACTTAGTTTATTAATACTTTTAGAAGAATAATAATGGGATTTATTAAGTGTAAAGAAACTGTTTAAATCACATGTAAAATTGGCACAGTAGATTTCTTTGCATAAAATTTAGAACTGTTTAGTGTCCTGACCAGCGGCACTAATCAGGGTTGCTGGAAATCTTAGCTCTGATGGCTGGTAGGAATGTACCGAATGTCATGTCACCTTGCCTGCCTGCACTTCTCTCTTCCCACTCCTCCAGCTCCCCAGGAAGGAATCAGATAATTATAGATCTCAAAAAATATTCTGCTCAAAGCATTGTAGCAAGCTGGTCTAGGAGATTATATATCTGAAGTTGTCAGTTCTGAGATTCTTCTATGAAATGACCTCAAGGAGCAAATATATTGTAATCACTCACTTTATACAAGAGGATACGTGAGGTTAAAGGTGGTGCTGAGCCTGCTGTTCTGTAGTTACACTAAAGCCTGCATAAGAAACAGCATGCTTGCACTGCACCATGTGCAAAGGAGGTTGGAGAAAATAAAAGATTTCTTGAAAGTGGGTAAAGTTTTACCAACGAAAACAGTTCTGGAAAACCTTTTGCTAGAATTCCCTACATGTAAGAACAAATATTACAGTTAGCACTCTCACTGAAAGATGTTTCTAATTTCAAAGAGCTCAAGAATGGCAAACTAAATGTAGAGGTGCATTTCTTTCATCAGTTCTCACAAATATAGAAAAGTAAAGAAAAAGAAGACAATGCAACTCAGCGAAATCCAGGAGTCTCACAGCTAGGCAACAGTGTCTCCCACCTCTGCAGTCACAATGTAAATATGCAGTTTTCAAAAGGCAACCCAGGATGCGTTCAGGTGCTTCTGCATGCATGGGTATATACATATATGTGATTATAAGTATATTTTATTCTTAGATTTGCAGTAACTCTTACATAAATCTTTAAGAAAACGTCAACGTTAAAAATAAAGAACTAAGAGGCTGGCTTGAGTTGGCCACAATTTACGTAAATATTTTACAAACTTTGAAGATTTACCTCAATCGTGACCTCAAACTCCCTTGCTATTCCAGATTGGGCTTCTCGATAACTTAGTGAACCAAGGAAGGTATTTCTGCTGAATTGGGCAAATTCTGTGGTAGTTTTGTGATTTGAACAAATTTCTATTAAGTTCTACGAAGAAATCACAAAACTGATTTTCATCTGTGAACTGAGACAGGATGTGAAAAATTCCCCAGAGAAAGGAAAGAAAGAAAGATTGTCGGTTACGAACATAACGTTGAAAATTATTCAGGATATTTAACATGAGATATAATTTAATCAGGCTCTCATGAAAGCTATGACGGCTCTAATACACATCATATGTTTCTTATACATTTTTGTATTGTATTCAATATCTTCCATTAAATCAGGGAAGAAAGGGATGGGTAGCACCAAGGATATTACTAAGTTGAAGCTGCAGTGTCCATACCACTTAAATGTTTCTTCAAGCAAGATTTCAATCCTCCCAAACCAATCTTCCAACACAAGTTTCATGAACATAAAGACACTTAATAAGTACCATTGAATGATGATTAACTTCCCAAATTACTGGCTAATTAATCTGCTGTGAATTTAATTGATGAATTCAGCCCTCCAAGTCAGAAGCTAGTAGGGCAGGCAGTCTTAAATTAGTTCTTCCTAAAAAACTGGAAAGCTAGAACTATCCTATTAATTCATCCTAAATATAACCGATTAGAGAAAAATATTTTGAAACCGTACAGGTAATTCTGTCCTTTCATTTTTTTAAAAATGTATTTATTTGTTTATTTATTTTTGGCTGCGTTGGGTCTTCGTGGCTGCGCACGGGCTTTCTCTAGTTCTGGCGAGTGGGGGGCTACTCTTCATTGCGGTGCATGGGTTTCTCATTGCAGTGGCTTCTCTTGTTGTGGAGCACTGGCTCTAGGCATGCGGGCTTCTGTAGTTGTGGCTCACGGGCTCTCGAGCGCAGGCTCAGTAGTTGTGGTGCACGCCCTTAGTTGCTCCAAAGCATGTGGGATCTTCCTGGACCAGGGATCGAACCTGTGTTCTCTGCATTGGCAGGAGGATTCTTAACCACTACGCCACCAGGGAAGTCCCTTTCATTTTCCTTTAATACTATATAGTGAAGGTGTCAGTTCATTCTTCTGTTAATGGAATCCTACATCAAAGCTTATCTTTAAGTAAGTACTATGGGCTTAGAGATTCAGGTTAAAAGTTTTACAATTTAGCAAAATATTTTTGAAATGAAAATCAGTTTAGCTGGAAGAGGTTGTGATGTGATCTGCTGGGAAATCAACATGAATAAACTAGTTGTCCAAAATTGTGCATATTTGGAAGGACCAAAATACATCCTTAATAATATGTATCAGACTGAATTAATGGTTTGGTCTCTTGTTGGGAAAGTTATAATTAATAAAACACAAGTAACTATCATTTGTTGAGCATATCCTATGCCCCAGGCAATGCAATGCATATTATTTGAAATTTGTAAAACTCTTTGGATATTAGTGAAAATATTTTATAAGTGAAGAAATTGGACAACAGAGAAGTGAATTGCCCATGTTTATAGAACTATGGTTTAAAGCCAGTTGTATGTAAAAGATCTGAGATTTTTATTCTCTTTCTTACTCCTTCAAAAACAAAACAGAACATAACAAAACAAAATCAAGCAAAACAAATAAAAATTATAATATGTACGCACGCACCTCTGCAAACACTACAGAAAGTTTATTTCTATAAGACTTTAGCTTCTGCGGTTCAATATATTTATCTAAGATCAGCAAAATGTAACTGCTTTTAAGTTCTTTCACAGTTTTTTTTTGTCAGTGATATTGCTTCAGATTGTTAAACTAGGTGTTAGAAAAGCAGAGTCAAGAGTCTTAAGAAGAAATTCCTGGAAGAAAATAGATTTCCTTTTAAATTTGGCTTCCTGAAGAACACATGGATTTGAGTGAAAAAAAATTTTATTCTGTTAATTATTGAAATCAATAAAACATATAGAGAATAAATTGTCTTCTGTGTCCTAGATTTGGAAATTATTAAAGGTTCTCATTTTTGGCTTGGAAATTGCTATGGCATCTTATTGCCGAACTATGAGCAAATTCAATTAGTTAAGAGTTTGGGAAAGAAATAGACTTTTTATTCCTAAGCATTCTTCAAAGAACTTAACACACTGTCTGGTACATACTGTAACCATCTGACAAACCTTCACCTCCTTCCGTCCTAGAACTCCCTTACTATGTGAAATAGAGCTTCTCTCAAACTGACTGAACTGAGGAAGGTATTTTGACATTGGGCAAATAGTGTGGTAGCTTTGTGAAATAACTTCCTAATTTTTAAGTTCACCTTTAGTATTTTATTGAACACTCTTTACTACATATTTACTTTAAAAATGATGGTGGAGAGACCTTCCAGACAGCAGAGGAGTAAGACGTGGAGATCACCTTCGTCCCCACAAATACACCAAAAATACATCTACACATGGAACAACTCCTACAGAACACCTACTGAACACTGGCAGAAGACCTCAGACTTCCCAAAAGGCAAGAAAGTCCCCACATACCTGGGTAGGGCAAAAGAAAAAAGGAAAAACAGAGACAAAAGAATTAGGGACGGGCCCTGCACCAGTGGGAGGGAGCTGTGAAGGAGGAAAGGTTCCCACACACTAGGAAGCCCCTTCACTGGTGGAGACGGGGCGTGGTGGGGAGGAAGCTTCCAATCCATGGAGGAGAGTGCAGCCACAGCGTTGCGGAGGGCAAAGCAGAGAGATTCCCGCACAGAGGATCAGTGCTGACCAGCACTCACCAGCCCGAGAGTCTTGTCTGCTCACCCGCCGGGGCGGGTGGGGGCTGGGAGCTGAAGCTCGGGCTTTGGAGGTCAGAGCCCAGGGAGAGGACTGGGGCTGGCTGCATGAACACAGCCTGAAGGGGCTAGTGCACCACAGCTAGCTGGGAAGGAGTCCAGGAGGATGTCTGCAACTGCCTAAGAGGCAAGAGACCATTGTTTCGGGGTGCATGAGGAGAGCAGATTCAGAGCACTGCCTAAACAAGCTCCAGAGATGGGCGCAAGCTGTGGCTATCAGCATGGACCCCAGAGACGGGCATGAAATGTTAAGGCTCCTGCTGCTGCAGCCACCAAAAAGCCTGTGTGCAAGCACAGGGCACTAACCACACCTCCCCTCCTGGGAGCCTGTGCAGGCTGCCACTGCCAGGGTCCCGTGATCCAGGGACAACTTCCCCAGGAGAACACATGGCATGCCTCAGGCTGTCGAAATATCACGCTGGCCTCTGCCGCCTCAGGCTCACCCCACATGCTGTACCCCTCCCTCCCCCTGGCCTGAGTGAGCCAGAGTCCACTAGTCAATTGCTCCTTTAACCCCGTCCTGTTTGAGCAAAGAACAAATGCCCTCAGGAGACCTACATGCAGAGGCGGGGCCAAATCCAAAGCTGAACCCCAGGAGCTGTGCAAGCAAAGAAGAAAAAGGGAAATTTCTCCCAGCAGCTTCAGAATCAGTGGATTAAATCTCCACTATCAACTTGATGGCTCTGCATCTCTGGAATACCTGAATAAATAACAAATCATCCCAAAATTGAGGCGGTGGACTTTGGGAGCAACTGTAGACTTGGGGTTTCCTTTCTGCATCTAATTTCTTTCTGGTCTTATGTTTAATCTTTTTGTGAGTGTGTATGTGTATGCTTCTTTGTGTGATTTTGTCTGAACAGCTTTACTTTTACCATTTGTCCTAGGGTTCTGTCTGCTTTCTTTTTTTTTTTAGTATAGATTTGAGCACTTGTCATTGGTGAATTTGTTTTTTGGTTAGGTTGCTCTCTTATTTCTTTTTTTTTATATTTTTATAATTTTTTAAAAAATTTTAATAATTATTTGTAAATTTTTTATTTTAATAATTTTTCTTTATTTTTTTCTTTGTTTCTCTTTCTCTCCCTTTTCATCTAAGCCATGTGGCTGACAGGGTTTTGGTGCTCCGGCCAGGTGTCAGGCCTCTGTCTCTGAAGGGGGAGGGCCAAGCTCAGGACCCTGGTACACCAGAGAGCTCCCGGCTCCACGTAATATCAAATGGCGAAAGCTCTCCCAGAGATCTCCATCTCAAGGCTAAGAAACAGCTCCACTCAATGACCAGCAAGTTACAGTGCTGGACACCCTATGCCAAACAACTAACAAGACAGGAACACAACTCCATTCATTAGCAGAGAGGCTGCCTAAAACCATAATAAGGTCACAGGCACCCCAAAACACACCACTGGACGTGGTACTGGCCACCAGGAAGACAAGGTCCAGCCTCATCCACCAGAACACAGGCACCAGTCTTGTCCATCAGGAAGTCTACAGAACCCACTGAACCAACCTTAGCCACTGGGGACAGACACCAAAAACAGCAGGAACTAAGAACCTGCAGCCTGCAAAAGGAGATCCCAAACGCAGTAAGTTAAGCAAAATGAGAAGACAGAGAAACACACAGCAGGTGAACAAGCAAGGTAAAAACCCACCAGACAAAACAAATAAAAAGGAAATAGGCAGACTACCTGAAAAAGAATTCAGAGTAATGATAGTAAAAATGATCCAAAATCTTGGAAATAGAATGGAGAAAATACAAGAAACATTTAACAAGACCTAGAAGAACTAAAGAGCAAACAAACAATGATGAACAACACAATAAATGAAATTAAAAATTATCTGGAAGGAATCAAGAGCAGAAAACGGATAATTTACCTGGAAGATAAAATAGTGGAAATAACTACCACAGAGCAGAATAAAGAAAAAATAATGAAAAGAATTGAGGACAGTCTTAGAGACCTCTGGGTAAACATTAAATGTACCAACATTCAAATTATAGGGGTCCCAGAAGAAGAAGAGGAAAAGAAAAGGACTGAGAAAATATCTGAAGAGATTATACTTGACAACTTCCTTAATATGGGAAAGGAAGTAGTCAACCAAGTCCAGAAAGCACAGAGAGTCCCATATAGGATAAATCCAAGGAGAAACACGCCAAGACACATATTAATCAAACTATCAAAAATTAAATACAAAGAAAAAAATATTAAAAGCAGCAAGAGAAAAACAACAAATAACATACAAGGAATACCCATAAGGTTAACAGCTGATATTTCAGCAGAAGCTCTACAAGCTGGAAGGGAGTGGCAGGACATATTTAAAGTGATGAAAAGGAAAAACCTACAGCCAAGATTACTCTATCCAGCAAGGATCTCATTCAGATATGACAGAGAAATTAAAATCTTTATAGACAAGGAAAAGCTAAGAGAATTCAGCACCACAAAAACAGCTTTACAACAAATGCTAAAGGAACTCCTCTAGGCAGGAAACACAAAAGAAGGAAAAGACCTACAATAACAAACCGAAAACAGTTGAGAAAATGGTAATAGGAAGATACATATTGATAACTACCTTAAATGTAAATGGATTAAATGCTCCAAACAAAAGACATAGACTGGTTGAATGGATACAAAAACAAGACCCGAATATATGCTGTCTACAAGAGACCCACTTCAGACCTAGGAACACATACAGACTGAAAGTGAGGGGATGGAAAAATATATTCCATGCAAATGGAAAGCAAAAGAAAGCTGGAGTAGCAATTCAAATATCAGACAAAACAGACTTTAAAATAAAGACTATTACAAGAGACAAAGAAGGACACTACATAATGATCAAGGAATCAATCCAAGAAGAAGATAGAACCATTATAAATATTTATGTACCCAACATAGGAACACCTCAAAACATAAGGAAAATGCTAACAGCCATAAAAGGGGAAATCAACAGTAACACAATAATAGTAGGGGAGCTTAACAACCCACTTTCACCAATGGACATATCAAACAAAATGAATATACATAAGGAAAAACAAGCTTTAAATGACACATCAAACAAGACAGACTTACTTGATATCTATAGGACATTGCAACCAAAATCAATAGAATACACTTTCTTCTCAAGTGCTCATGGAACACTCTCCAGGAGAGATCATATCTTGCGTCACACATCTAGCCTTGGTAAATTTAAGAATATTGAAATCGTATCAAGTACCTTTTCTGACCACAAAGCTATGAGACTAGATATCAATTACAGGAAAAAAATCTGTAAAAATACAAACACATGGAGACTAAACAACACAGTACTTCATAACCAAGAGATCACTGAAGAAATCAAAGAGGAAATAAAAAAACACCTAGAAACAAATGACAATGAAAATACGATGACCCTAAACCTATGGGATGCAGGAAAAACAGTTCTAAGAAGGGAGTTTATAGCAACACAATCTTACCTCAAGAAATAAGAAACATCTCAAATCAACAACCTAACCTTACATCTAAAGCAATTAGAGAAAGAAGAACAAAAAAATCCCCAAAGTTAGCAGAAAGATAGAAACCATAAAGATGAGATCAGAAATACATGAAAAAGAAATGAAGGAAATGATAGCAAAGATCAATAAAACTAAAAGCTGGCTCTTTGAGAAGATAAACAAAATTGATAAACCATTAGCCAGACTCATCAAGAAAAAAAAGGGAGAAGACTCAAATCAATAGAATTAGAAATGAAAAAGGAGAAGTAACTGACACTGCAGAAATAAAAAGGATCATGAGAGATTACTACAAGCAACTCTATACCAATAAAATGGAAAACCTGGAAGAAATGGACAAATTCTTAAAAAAGCACAACCTTCTGAGACTGATCCAGGTGGAAAGAGAAAATATAAACAGACCAATTACAATCACTGAAATTGAGACTGTGATTAAAAATCTTCCAACAAATAAAAGCTCAGGACAGATAGCTTCCTAGGCAAATTCTATCAAACGTTTAGAGAAGAGCTAACAGCATTCCTTCTCAGACTCTTCCAAAATATAGCAGAGGCAGGAATACTCCCAAACTCATTCTACAAGACCACCATCACCCTGATACCAAACCAGAAAAAGATGTCACAAAGAAAGAAAACTACAGGCCAATATCACTGATGAACATAGATGCAAAAATCCTCAACAAAATTGTAGCAAACAGAATCCAACAGCACATTAATAGGATCATACACCATGATCAAGTGGGGTTTATCCCAGGAATGCAAGAATTCTTCAATATACACAAATCAATTAATGTGATAAACTGTATTAACAAATTGAAGGAGAAAAAACATATAATGATCCCAATAGATGCAGAAAAAGCTTTCAACAAAATTCAACACCCATTTATGATAAAAACCCTCCAGAAAGTAGGCATAGAGTGACCTTACCTCAACATAATAAAGGCCATAACTGACAACAGCCAACATTGTTCTCAATGGTGAAAAACTGAATCCATTTCCTCTAATATCAGGAACAAGACAAGGTTGTCCACTCTCACTGCTATTATTCAACACAGCTTCGGAAATTTTAGCCACAGAAATCAAAGAAGAAAAAGAAATAAAAGGAATCCAAATCAGAAAAGAAGAATTAAGCTGTCACTCTTTGCAGATGACATGATACTATACATAGAGAATCCTAAAGATGTTACCAGAAAACTACTAGAGCTAATCAATGAATTTGGTAAAATAGCAGGATACTAAATTAATGCACATAAAACTCTTGCATTCCTCTACACTAATGATGAAAAATCTGAAAGAGAAATTAAGGAAACACTCCAATTTACCCTCAAAACAAAAAGAATAAAATACCTAGGAATAAACCTCCCTAAGGAGACAGAAGACCTGTATGCAGAAAACTATAAGACATTGATGAAAGAAATTAAAGATAATACAAACAGATGGGGAGATATACTATCTTCTTGGATTGGAAGAATCAACATTGTGAAAATGACTACACTACCCAAAGCAATCTACAGATTCAATGCAGTCCCCATCAAACTACCAATGACATTTTTCACAGAATGAGAATAAAAATTTTCACAATTTGTATGGAAACACAAAATACCCCAAATAACCAAAGCACTCTTGAGAAACAAAACTAAGCTGGAGGAATCAGGCTCCCAGACCTTAGACTATATTACAAAGCTATAGTAATCAAGACAGTATGGTACTAGCACAAAAACACAAATACAGGTCAATGGAACAGGATAGAAAGCCCAGAGATGAACCCATGCACATATGGTCACCTTATTTTTGATAAAGAAGGCAAGAATATACAATGGAGAAAAGACAGCCTCTTTGATAAGTGGTGCTGGGAAAACTGGACAGCTACATGTAAAAGAATGGAATTAGAACACTCCTTAACACCATACACAAAAATAGACTCAAAATTACTTAAAGACCTAAATGTAAGGCCAGACACTGTAAAACTCTTAGGGGAAAACATAGGCAGAACACTCTATGACTTTAATCAGAGCAAGATCCTTTTTGACCCACCTTCTAGAGAAATGGAAATAAAAAGAAAAATAAACAAATGGAACCTAATGAAACTTAAAATGTTTTGCACAGCAAAGGAAACCATAAACAAGTTGAAAAGACAACCCTCTGAATGGGAGAAAATATTTACAAATGAAGCAACTTACAAAGGATTAACCTCCACACTTTACAAGCAGCACATGCAACTCAGTATCACAAAAACAAACAACCCGATCCAAAAATGGGCAGAAGACCTAAACAGACATTTCTCCAAAGAAGATATACAGATTGTCAACAAACACATGCAAGGATGCTCAACATCACTAATCATTAGAGAAATTAGAGAAATGCAAATCAAAACTACAATGAGATATCACCTCACACAGGTCAGAATGGCCATCATCAAAAAATCTATGAACAATAAATGATGGAGAGGCTGTGGCTCTTGCACTGTTGGTGGGAATGTAAATTGATACAGCCACTATGGAGAACAGTGTGGAGGTTCCTTAAAAAACTAAAAATAGAACTGCCATATGACCCAGCAGTCCCACTACTAGGCATATACCTTGAGAAAACCATAATTCAAAAAGATACATGTACTACAGTGTTCATTGTAGCAGTATTTACAATAACCAGGACATGGAAGCAACCTTAGTGTCCATCGATAGATGAATGGATAAAGGAGATGTGGCACATATATACAATGGAATATTACTCAGCCATAAAAAGGAACAAAATTGAGTTATTTGTAGTGAGGTGGATGGACCTATAGTCTGTCATACAGAATGGAAGTAAGTAAGAAAGAGAAAAACAAATACCATATGCTAACACATATGTATGGAATCTAAAAAAACAAAAAAATGGTTGTGAAGAACCTAGGGGCCAGAAAGAAATAGATGCCGATGTAGAGAATGGACTTGAAGACATGGGGAGGGGGAAGTGTGAGATGGGACGAGGTAAGAGAGTAGCATGGACATATATACACCTCGAAATGTAAAATAGATAGCGAGTGTGAAGCAGCCACATAGCACAGGGAGATCAGCTTGGTGTTTTGTGACCACCTAGAGGGGAGGGATAGGGACGGTGGGAGGGACACGCAAGAAGGAGGAGATATGGTGATATATGTATATTTACAGCTGATTCACTTTGTTATAAAGCAGCAACTAACACACCATTGTAAAGCAATTATATTCCAATAAAGATGTTAAAAAAAAATGATGGTGAATTCTATTCTATTGCCATATCATGAGTCAGAGAAGCCTGAACATGTCTTTATTATTGAGGAAGGATGGATTTCATAAGCTTTTCACTTATGCTATGCATGTTTGTAGATATTGGTGATACAAATATGAAAAAATGTACATCCAACACTGTTGGTTGTTGTCATCATCCACTTACCTGCTTTCTTTGCTGGGCTTCTCATTTGTAAGTCCAGGTTCCCTCTGTATAACTCAGGAAAGGTAACCCCTGTCCCTGGTCTATGCGTAAACCATGCTTAACCTAAGTTTAAACCAACCAGCATGGTTCCATTTTACGTACTGGAAATGAGTATTTGGCCCAGTTTTGGCTAATATAATCTAAGGGGGATTCAGTAGGGAAAATTCTAGAACATTTTCATTTAAGAAAAAGCTAGAGATGAAAGAATAAAGGAAGCAAAGAAAGAAGGATGGAAAGAAGAAAAGAAGGAAGAAAGAAAGGAAAGGATGAGAGATGTCATCACTTCTTTTCAGTCAATGTGTGATACACAGTCACACCCTTATTTTGGAAATACTGAGGAACGTTTATATTTCTATACAATCCATCTAAAGTCTATAGTGATCCACTACCTTTAACAGTAAATGATCAGAAATTAGATGAAAGATAGATCAAATGATAATGATCACAGCTAGATTTAGTAGGTCTGCAGTTGTTTTGGTATCTATAGTCTTTAAGATATATGATTCTGATACTGATTTTTACAATGTGTGATCTATATATTCACAATAAATGCCTGTAGTTGAGCATGGTATAGAACATGGTAATCTTATTTATTTAAATGTCTAAATAAGACTTTACAGCTAATCTTTTGTGGAGATATCAATCTATGAAGGAGCTACAGATCCCAAAAATCAATATAAAGTGAACTTGCATTGGCATTAAGTAGCATCACTAAAAAAAAAAAAAAAATCCATGACTGCAATACAATTTTCCATCTTCGGAGATACAATTTATATAGGTAGGTGTTTGAAACACAATATTCCACATGAGATTTAATCAGTTTTAAATTCTTCAAGTCAATGAAAATCAGGAGGAAATAATAAATAGATGATTATCTCAAGTATTCAAAATGAAGTTAAATCACAAAGTCACTATTAAAAACATTTTTTCACTTTGATTTGTATACGTTACTTTGGAGATAAATACAGTCAACTTAAAGAAGCAAGCTGAACACTTTGCCCAAATTGATCATAAACTTAAAGGACTCTTATCAGGCTGTGGGGCACCTCATATATTAAAGCTACTTCCTCTTATGACCACTTTAAAAGAGAAAAGAGTGTTTTATCAATAAATATTGAAATTGAACTTTAGAAAGATAGGGCACATAAAAGTAGTTCTTGTTTCTCTGAAAGTGCCTAGAAATGAAAGAAGATTTCTTTTTAAATCATAGTAGTTTAAAAAACAAGAAAGTATATTCTCAGAGAAAATTAAATAAATACTAGAAAATGAAAATTCCTTAAATATACAAAGCAGGCAGATGTATTCAACTAAGAAAACAAACCTCAAATACCTGTTGAAGAGTCAGGTATTTATTATTAGATATTATTTATCTATTAGGATGCTCCAGTTTCAAAAATGATGAATACCAAGAACAGTATAAGGACCTATGATAACCTTTACAGTGCCTGTTGAAGAATAGTACATGGCAGAACAGGGCTGGTTACGTTCCTCTTTGCTACCCAGGCTGTGCTCTGATTTCAATCACCAAGGTCTTTTCCCACAGATTAAAGCAACTAAGAAGTTGGGTTAAAGAGAATATGAGGTACCCATATTGCAAGCTTCTCAGCAGCCACAACAAAGGCTTCCATTGAAAACTCCTGGCAGCACTCTATTTCCATGAATCACTAGAAATAAATTCCTAACATCAAGAGCCACTCTTTTGTTTCCATCCCTTAATCTTGCATAAATTCTAATGGCCAGTTCTAAGCCAGGAGCATACATTGAAAGGGATTCTGTAAATGTAGAATCCAGTTTATCTCAGTTACATTAGCACGTTTTTGAGACATTTCCCAAAGGGGCTTGAAAACGGAGAGCAAAGATTACACATTTTTGCCAAATTCTAGTCTGTTGTAAATAAATACGCATATAATATATTTTTCTTTTAAAAGAAAAATGACTTATTTTGCTTCCTGAGGAAAATACTCTCACAACTTAGATTACCTAATTTATCAAATAGAAACATTCCAATGAGAAAATAGATATTGCATTTTGCCATACATTAATACTGAGACATAAATAAGGAATAGCAATATGAGGTTTTAAAATAAGTATTCCCTATGCAATCATATCATGGACACATACAAAGTCAGATGGAAAGTAAATGACTCATAAATTGCATACTCTCTGTCACTATGGATTGTATACTCCCTGTCACTAATCTAGTGTTTAAGCCTAATAAAAAAAATGTTTGGCATATATTCAGGTTTTCCAGAGTTTGTCCAAACTTGTTTACTACATTAGGAAAGGAAGCAGACTAAATAGATACACCAAACTCTAGATATTTTATTCAAGAGTAAAAAGACAGAAAACAAACACACACACATTCCACCCTGTGTTAGGCAGAATAATGGCTCCCTAAAAGATGTATGTGTTCAAATTGCTGGAACCTGAATTAAGATTGCACATGGAATGAAGGTTGCTAATTAACTGACTTTACCTTGGAAAGATTATCCTGGGTCATCTGGGTAGGCCTAACATAATCATAAAGTTCTTCCATAGTGGATGAGGGAGGCCGACGTGGAGGTTGGAGTCATGCAATGAGAAAAGGCCTCGACCTGCTGTTGCTGGCTTTGAAGATGGAGAGCGAGCAGCATGAGGTAAGCAGTGCCCAGGTCTTGGAGTTACACACATCTGGCTGAATAGTGTGAAAAAGGTTAAGATGGAGGATGGTGGTCATACTTTTTGGGAGAACAATCAAGAATAGAGTCACAAAGACTCAAAGCATGAAGCATACACAGGAGTGGTGAAAATATTATGTAAACTTTGATATAATTCAGAAATATATTATCTAGCCAGATAAAAATGTATCAGCAAAAAGGAAATAATTACATAAGACTTGGTGCACTATATAAGGGTGGAAAATACATGGAGTCAACAAGATCTAGTTTCAAAACCCATAACTGCCACTGACCAGCTGTGTATATATACATAATATATAACATATGTAATAATAATATATATACATATATATAAAGAGAGGCACACTTATCATTTCAAGTACCAGATTAATGATCCATAAAATGGGTAAGGACACAATTTTATGGTGAATATTGTGAATATAAAGCAACGATATTACAAAACGATGAGTACATTGCCTAAAACATAAAAAACGTCTGTAAATATTAGCTACTGATAGCAACGAAATATTTAAGCTGTTATTGAGAAAAAAAAGTTAGATTTCATGAGGAAGTAATCTGTGAGGAAATTTAGGAAGAAAGAGAGAAGCATTAATTGATTAGAATATGTGTAAGTAATGTATTCTTATTATTAATTCTGTAAATTGAAATAAATCATTATCATATTTCATTAGAAATATAGTCGATGGTTAAATCTATAAAAATATTGAATCACTACATTGTACACCTGAAACTAATATAACACTGTAAGTCAGCCATACTTCAATAAAAAAAGAAATATAGTCTATTTAATGAAGAGTAGCACATGGTAATAAGTTAGTTTCTATTTGATGCCGTTCATTTTCTAATCTGATAAAAAATTTCTGCTAAATCTTAGTAGTTAGGAAGGTCTTCACTAATGCAATAAAGAACTTTATAAAATAGAATCATAATCACCTAAAATGAGCAAAATATAAATGTCCTGATGCAAATATTTTCCAAAATATAAAAAAATTGTCTTTGATAGTTGTTACAATAACATATTTCACAGATACTATTCTAAAAGAGACCCTTCAAAAAAGAAACAGGAGATGTGACACTCCTATGGTCATATAAATTTAGGGAACATTCTATAATATAACCCCTCTTGAAGAGCCACAGTGCTCAAACACATGAAACTTACTAAGGTTCTATGGAGTCCTGCTCTAGTAAAACTATTTAACTTTGTCTAGCATAGTCTTTAAAAAAAAATTCCATTATTCTACTACCAAAAAAAAAAATCATTTATGTAACACTTATGTAACATGCCATGGAACAATTCTTCCATGGAAAAATACTTTGCAGTATACAGACTTAGATTAGGATAAGATAATAAAACAATCTGTTGTTTTTTTAAAATTCCTTGTTTTTAATGAACGATATTCCATGGAAGTTTCTGCAACAATGGAAATATTCTCTATCTGTGATGTCCAATACAGTAGGCACAAAAAAGTTGTTTAGTTACTGTTGGTTGAAATAATTAAATACATAGTGATATTTAGGAATTATGGGCTTGTATAAACTGCAGAAAATGATACAATTTTCACATTTTAAAGGACTTAAAATGCCACTTAAACCAAACTTTTATCAAGTGCAAGTATTTGAGCTGTAATACAATATCATATTGTTATCAAACATAGCCATTTTGTATCAAAGACTCACTATCTCAAAAGTTGAGGAAATTCCTATCATTTTTGCAAAGCTATAATTCTTAGAATATTCTTCCTTATATTAGACTGAAATGTGATTTTCCATATACTACACACCTTGATAGGAGTTCAGAATAACAATAAATTACATACAGTGCAGCTTTTACATCAAACACTGAAACACAAACTGACATAGAGAATGAAAAGATTTATATAACTTAATCAAATCTCTTCAAGTTTAACATGAGACTTTGGAGTGAACTATTGTTATCTGCAAAAAATGATGTAACAGTCATAAGAAATGCAATATTCTATATATATGTGTATTTATACATATTTTCCCAATCTTTAAATTAAATGTTAAACTCAACATCACCTGACCAAAGACAGTATAATTTATATGCAAAACATTTTGGCTCACTGTGAAACCAGTATAATTTACTCACACCAATAAAAGTAATTGCTGAAAAGAAAGATTTATTATTCAGTCAATCCAATATATTATAAACACAAACCAATATACAGCGACAATCAATTTATTACACTATATAAAGCATTTCATGTGGAAACCAATTTATAATAAACCAAAGACTTAGTGCCGACCACATTTTTAAAAAGCTTGATATAATTTTCACATAAATTCCATGCAAAAAATTAAAACTTGACTTTATAGATATCTCAGACAGAAACACTACTCTTTTTCTGTGTGCCATCAGCTTCCAAGACAGTCAAATATTTGTAAAAACTAGGTGTTTTTTTTCCATTGTGAATATGAAAGAAAGGAATTATTAACAAAATAGAGGTAGATTCTCCTTTAAAAGCTTAGAATTCTTCAAATTTGGTAAGTAGTGGAATGCACTATGAAATAGCAGCTGCAGAAGCACATTTTTGCTGACTTCAGTTTTATTTAAAGAAACAATTTAGCAGGACAAATTTTGCAAACACTAACACATTTCTCCAATTCACATTTTAGATTTGCTGTAGCCAAAGGAGCACTTGCCAAAGTAATAAAGCCTTTGTAACTTGAAATGGGTAGGTGTTTCTAAAACATTTCAATTATTTTTTTTATATAACTCTGAGAGATATGGGTCAAAACAGATTTTTGGTATGCAAAGTAGACATTTAGAGGCAGTCACAACGTCCTCTCTCATGCAATCCCATCTCTTCTGTCCTTTACACATGAATAATTATGTTCAGAGCTGTCTATGAATTAACCAGCACAGAAGAAAAAAATCAGGCAGGGAAATTTTAGGGGACAGACTTCCAAATTCATTTCAATGTGATTCAACTAATTCAGATTTATTAAGGTGTGTCCATTTTACTGCTGATGAGACAAGAAAAAATAATAACCCTATACATCATGGTGGCAAGTCATTGACCCCAAGTATCTTTCAGGATTTCTTCTAGAATTAATGACAAGAGCAACTAGTCTAAAACCTGTGAGCCTAGATTATGTGGGACTAACTTTAATTTTAAGGTGCTCAATTAATAGCCAATATGAGTTATATTTTAATATTAAAATTATTCATAATTCTAGGTAATCTGGTGACATGGGCAGATGCTTCCTTTTAAAGTGATAATTTATTTTATAAAAGTAAGTTTCTCACTGTTCCTTAATATTGTAAAGACTTGTTAAACCAATTAAACAAGGAGGACATTAGACTGAGGTTGCTCTAATGTCATAGTGACCTGCAGAAGAAAATTAAAATCTGATCTTGAAATTGCCTCAAGGTTACAAAATGAAACTTAAGTACAACCAATCACAAATATCCAACTAGGCTCTAAGCTACAACCAATCAATAGCTTTCTTACCTTGCTTTTGCCTTTTTTTATAAAAGTCTCTCCTCACTCCCCAACCCCACCCAGCTCCTGCCTGCAGAGCCCTCCTAACCACTTCCAGTTTGGTGCTGCCCAAAGGGAATGGATTTTGCTCAAATAAGCTTAAAAATTTTAATCTGCTTCAGTTTATCTTTTAACAGGCTTTACTTTTATACTCTCAGTTTAAAATGTTTTCATACAGTTTCTCAGCCAGTCAAAATCCTGGTCACTTTTAGCTAATGTTGAATTTTATTTTCTTTCTCATGCCTACCATTTCTTATTATAAAATGACTGAATTTTAAGTTTGGAAATGATACCAAGAAGGACCCTGTGGGGTTCCTGGGCACAAAAGCCTTTCTGTGTCTCCCATTTCTTGATTACAGGATATACCTAGTAACTTAAGGGTATAAACCTGAGTCAAGCTGCCCAGTTTTGAATCTTAACTCTACCAAGGACTTAGGCAAAGTACTTAATCTTCAAGTGCTTTGTTTTCTTCATTTATTAACTGAAGATAATAAGATCTTAATAATTTAATAAGATTGAATGATGAAAAAAGGTTAATAACATACTTATTACTTAGATGGCCATATAGTAAGAACTTTGTAAGAACTTACTAACTAAATAATATTTATGAAGTCTTTAAAATACTAGACTTTCAAGGCACATTTGTAAATATGTGCTTTTAGTGAAGTGAGCACCCCTTACTACATTCCAAATTCAAAGACTTCACTGATGGCCTTATTCCTAAATACAATATAATAGTTTGATTGGTCAGCCTGAAGAGGACATAACATGATGTGGAATCTGCTATTTAGTATTTGTTCTGAGGATATTTTAGAAGTCAAGGGATTGATATGGTATAGAATTAACTAAAAAGAAATACACGTGTTTATTGTTCCAGAGACGTAAAACTAGATGAGCAATTGTTCTGTTACCAAGTCCAAGGTCATATTGCTCATTGCACAGTAGACCAACAAATTGAAAGATGGGTTGTTGGGGCAAGAAATAGTGACTTTATTTGGAAAGCCAGTAGACTCAGAAGATGATGGATTAGTGTCTCAAAGAAAGATCTTGCCCAGGTTTGGATGTTAGTTTCTTCTATAGAATGAAGAGGGAGAGGTGAGGAGGTCAAGTAAAAAAGGCAGTTAAGTTGTTACAAATATTTTCTGGTTCCAGCCAAAGTCTGGAGGGGATGTGTTAGTTTCTTCTTCCCTGCAACCATTCACAGAAGGGCCTGGTTAGGATGTTCCCTGTGAGCTTAAACAAAGATATTTTAGTTTAACATTCAAGTGTGGGAGGCAGGTTTCCCAGAGATGGGCCATTACTTATACTTTAAACTATAGGCAACATCACTTTAGTGATTAACTTGTAGCAAAAGCAATAGAATACAAAGATTAAAGTAAAATAAGTGGATCCAATATGGGTCAGATTTATTCTTCCCTGTTACAGTTCCAGGAAACCCTCATACTAAGATCAGCAGATACTCAAGTCCTTTATACAAAATGCAGTAGTAGAGTTGGACATCCACATCCAGAGATATGAACCCAAGGATACAGAAGGCCTGCTGTACCTATAATGTTATTGTTAGAGAGTAAAACAAAAATAGAAAATAATTTCAGTATGATTAAGGATTACAGATGTTAGCTGCTATAAAGGAAGAAAAGGAAAGTAGCTTGAATGTGGAAATTAAGGTATATTTGACCTCCTTCTTTCATTCTAAAATGCTTTGCTCTTTAGGTCTTGTCTGGGCTTTGTATGCTATAGAAGCTGAAGAAAATATTAACTGAAAATTACTAGTTGTGGTGCAATTTCATTCCCAAGTTAGATGATCTTGTTTCCTGAGAGTTTGAATTGGAAATCCATGATTTATGGATGTGACCTTCTCCAGCTGGACCCTAGAATAGTCTTCTTTGGGAATTCCAAATCAGGAGCAAAGAGCAATTTACAATGAGACAAATTCCTCTCTCTGTGGAATGTAGCATTTTGGGAGTGATTTTTTACAACTTAGCTGTGCTTGTGACAGTCTTAAGAGTGCTTTACATACATGCATGTCTGCATATACAAACTTGGCTTTATTTTATTATTAATTCCCCAGAATTAAATATTTATATACCAACTGAATAGAAATCCATAAGCAAATTATTTACATTATATCTCCCCCAAACTGTCCACATAAACAAATTGAAAATATTAATGTTTTAAAATCTAGCACAGAAATAATAGTTAATATTTCTAAGTCTATTTGATCAGTTGTTGATAGGTCATTGGAATACAGTTATTTCAGAGAGACAAACCATTATAACATAGATTTCATGTCCATTAACTTTTAACTGGTATTTGTTATTAAGCAGGGGTGAAGAGTAAAAGAGTGAAAAGGAACTAATAGTTATTCAGCACCAAAATTCAGCTAACCACTAAAAGTTTTAAAAAGGGTCTGCCACTAATACTGTTTAATAAACGTATCTGTATTTAAAATAACAGCAAACCCTTACTGAGAGCCTATTATGTGCCAGTGACTGTTCCAAATATTAACTCATCTAATGTGTACTAGTTTACTTAATGCTCATAATAACTCTAAGAACTAGATGAAAAAATGAGGCAGAGAAAAGCCAAGTAACTTGCCTAAGATCACACAGCTAGTAGTGGTAGAGTCAGGAATCATACCCAGGGTGTATGATCACACACTCTATGCCATTAACTCTTATATTACCCTGCTTCATACTAACTCATATTTGTATATATATATACTAGGTTCAGAAGGCAAAACAATTTATATTTTTGCCTTACTGAGTTTCTCTAGCCCCAGAAAAACTTTGTCATCATGTAAAAGAATTTTTCCTCAGAGATGAGAGCACATTTAGGTCATTTCAGATGTTTCCTTATCTACTTCAAAAAAATAAAAGATTATTTCAGCCAAGACATCGAAAAACCTGTGGACCTGAGTTGTTTTGAAAGTCAAGAAGGACAAAAGATGCTGCTAGTCCTTGGGTAGCCATCATCTTACTAGGAAGATGGTGCTTTGAGATTCTTGTTGCAAGTGATGCAACTGGAAACGGATTCTTTAAAAAATAAGTCTAAAATTCAAAAAGCTCTTTTAATTAAATGTGAATAACCTTAACAAAAAGTAACAATGAAAGTTTATTACAAAAACTATTTTGTCATTTAATGAAGATGTGAGCAAGTTTGTGTTTGTTAGGTGGAGTTGATCTAGTGGAGACTTAGTTTTGTCCTTAAATATAAATGAAAAGCATACTAGTTTGCAAATTCTTCTAAGAAATGGATTACAGGGATGTGATGAAAAAGGAAATAAAGAAAACATATTTTAAGAGAATTTACATGCATTTTAAAATTTCTTTGATTTTTCTTTTTCTTTTTCTTTCTTTGATTTTCATTGTCATTGCCCATCATTGCAAGCCCCTATCTGCTATAAGTTAGTCAGAAAATTAGTTGAGTCATTCACAGTCCTTCCCTGACAGCACAGTGACATCTCACAGGAGTATATTTTGACACACTCATTAGTAAGATCATAGTACATTTTTCCTTCAATTATATTTATATTTTTTATAAAATATAAATTATATTTATATTATTATACAGTTATATTTAGTTGGTGGCCTTGACAATTTTTCTGCAGAATTACTACTTTATTTAAATAAGAAAGAAAGATATCATTGATATGTATTTGCTTAAAATAATATGTATATAATATATAAAAGTATGTTAATAAGATGTGTGCATAAGTAGAAAAAGTGCTTTCCCCAGGTTTTAATATTTTTAAAGGCTGTTGAAATATTTTATTTTCTGATTTTGTGATTCAATAACCTTTTATATCTATCTCTGTATATAAAGCATATTGTAGCACTTTAAAACAGTCAGAAATATAAGAGTCTTAGTCTCCAAGATCTCCGAGTATGAATTAATTTATTATACTTAGCGGAGTTTAAAATATATTTTTAAAAGATTACAGAGTTTTTGGAACTTTCATAAAACATTTACTGACAGAAAAATTTACTACCCTAAAATCAAAGCTATTATTTAAATTTCTTCTTTTTCATCACCACTGTCATCATCATCATCATCATTTTTGTGTCAACAATCAACCATCACCAGTTCCGTCTTTCATTACAGCTGCTTTTATTTACCAGCATTATATATGTCTTTCTCCAAACTCTTACTTTCAGAAGCACCCATGTCCAAATGATTAATATTGGCTTTCCTCATCAAAAGTTACCTACTCCTTTTCTATTTTTTAAGAAATAGATTTTGATTCATTCCTGTTCTTCATATTCATCTCTGTTTTCATTGCTTCTCCTTTTCATCCACTCCATTTTCTTCCACTCCCTCCTTCCTTCATTTCACAACAATTGTGACTGACAAAATCCCGCCAAGTACTTCAGGCTAGTAGGGGAGACAGATAAGTAAACAGGCTACAACTGTACAGCCTGACAAATCTTCGGTAAGCACAGCTACTATGAGAATCTATAAAAGGAACCTGTGCCAGGCTTAAGACATCAGGATGTAACAAGGGAAAAGAATACATACATATCTTTTAAGGTGAATCTGCAAAGTTCATTATCAAAATTAGTGATAGGGGACTGAATCCAGATGCTTAGTTATAAATTCATTTAGAATATATTTCTGGAATTATCATGAAGACATACCAGTCTCATCAGTTTGAAACTGACTTTTAGGTAGGTGCTAGTTGATCAGTTGACCAGTTCACCCTAAGGGTTAAGTTGGAATCACAAAGTAGGTCATGATCCATAATCAGCAATAACTCCTGGAGAGTGTCACCTTTAACAGTGACAGGTGAACTAATGACAAATAAGTCTCTCTAAATCTTTGCCTTCTTTTTGCACATCTCTGAAAGAAAATGAAATTGCTTGAAAAATTCAACGAACATGCTCTCCTATCACTAGGCACTCTTCAGTTAATATTGTGCTATGATGCAAAAGAATATGGAGTGGTAAATGTGAACATTTATACTACATTAAATAATATTTTATGAACAGAAATAGAGCATATAATATCTGCCGCAAAGGAGAAGACCATGAGAATGTGGAATAAGATGTAATTTGTTTTCTTAAAATGGCTCTTGTCTATTATATTTCAGTTCCATCTCTCTTTATAATAGATATTCTTATCAGACATTTATCTGCCATCACTTTCTGACATAATACACATCTTGTGATTTCCAGTTTTATCACACAATAAACTTTTTTTATGTTCTCAAAAATAACCAGTTAGAATTGACTAAAATTAATTCACAGTATTATCATAGATGTTTCAAGCTAGAATACTGATTCTTTGAACAGTAACTGGCAACAGAGAACAGATTTTGGAGGATTTTGAAGGATTCTATCAAAACATCCTCAAGGGGTTTTATAGCTTTTATTTATACTTAAATTACAAAGCGAATTTGTTAAGATCATTACATGAAAACAAAAACAAGACAAAAAAAAAGTTTCCTTTTATATTTCAGCATATTTTGGCAGTTTTCTCCATATTAATAATTGTGGTTAATATTAGTATAAAAGTTATTTGAGCTACATCATTTTGTTAACTTGCTTGTGACACAGTTAAAGATCAGCAATGACTTTCTGTTTAATTATAATACAAACTCAAAACAGGCTGAATTTCAAAGCATCACACAGAATGATACTCTAGCCAAATCTACCAAACTTGATAATTTTTGCCCCATCTGTGAAATGTCTCCTTTTCCCTAACTTTGCCTTTACAATCATCATCACCATCATGTTACTAAAAGCTTCTAAAATCCTATTTCGTCTAAAAAGCCTTACCAGTAAAGAAATCCAATCTGTGACTTGTTCGTCTCAGGTAGTCCTGAAATGCCTGTGAATCCTTCCTCTTAATCTTCTCTTACAAAATTAACTAAAATTATGTACTTTTCTATTTTTGGCATACTTGATTATTTTATAAAATGAGTGACAACAAATAACAATTGTTCTGCTTGTAGATGGTTTATCTGGATACAGGACAGATTGAATCTACCAGATTTGATGAACAACTTAGGGAAATTAAACATTTAGACATTATACCCAGTTTTACGCCAAGCCAATTAAAAAAAATGCCTACCCAAGTGGCAAATAATTGATTAGCTTTAATATGACAAAATCATGTCCTTGTTATATGCTCATTGTCTTTTTTTTTCTGTCTCTGTATGATCTAAAGTCAAATGAAGTTTAACATCTGTAGTAGTATAAATATAGAGCAAGTGGCCTGACACTATAGAAATCTTTTGAGTATTTTACTGCATCTCTACAAATTCCAAAGGGTACGACTCTTGTGTTAGACAACCAGGGTTTGACTCCTGATCCAATCAGTACTAGCTTCATTGCCTTGAGCACCAAACTGTAAAATGGTAATGATAGCACAACTTAGTACATTTATAAGGTGTAAAGCACTTAGCACACTAGTTGGCATGTAATACTTAAATGTCAATTGTTACCTTTATGGCCCAAAATAGAAAGGTCTATCAAATAAATAGAATGTTTTACATATAGATGCATCAGTACATTCATTTTGACTATTTCATATATACATATATCATAAACAGAAAACTACTACAAGGCAAAGATAAATCTTAAATTCTTCCTACAACTATCTATCACACAATCTCTATAACTAATTTCTTACCAATAGCTTTTATAGATTATGGTGTGAACAGATACACAAAACCCACTTAATTTTTTCCCAAGAAATTATAATTATAATTCAAGAGAACACAGCCTATATGACTTTCTGTGAAAGAAAACCCTTTGGTGCCTAAAAATACTATAGGACTCTACTCTGTGCATTACCCGGTGTCATTATTAAAACCTCACATTCAATGTTATGAATTCAAACTATTTTTATAAAAATATTTTAAGTACGTATTTGTTTCTTGAATTTAAGGTTAAGAAAAACTCTCAGAAAAGCAGGATAGTAAAAGCAAACAATAGTTTGAACACACTTAAGATTTCATAATATAGTGCCATGAAAACTGGTGTAGAATTTAAAAATTCTGGCAGATAGCCAAAAGGTTTGCAATAACAATGACTTCTAGATAATTAAAACATTAGATTGGCAGTGTTTTGGAATGTGTTTATCCTTTAAGTGAAATATATTACTTATTATTTGAAATTTATTAATTCACAAAAACAAACCTCACAACATTTATTACATACCAATACTAAATAACGATTTATTTTGGAAATCAAAGAAACCAAGATTTTATTTTAAAGATATCCTAAAATATAGTATTTGGTTCCAAATAGCCAGAAGTTTATTGTGCATTTGCATTTTTTAATATGCCTTGTGTATATTTGAAAGAGTAAAACCCATTCTGGAGAGTCTAAGATGCAAAATTTCACTCTTGATTTATTGACTAGAGTTATTTTTAGTTTCCTGTATATTTTCAAGAGACTTGAGAAGTTGTTAAAGGATTTTAATTTTGCTTAGTATCTAAAATAGAAAAGTAAAAAAAAAATTCTAAGATATTAGTGGTATTTGGGACTTATTTGGAAGATATAAGAGCTGAAGTTATCCTAAGATTTATTTCTAAGCTTTTTCAAACTCCTCCCAATTACAGTAAAAAGCACACACATATAACTTAATGTAGAGTTGTGGGGAAAAATCTATCTTAAGTATTAAGGAAGCTAAACTATAAACTATTTAAACATTACTTGTAATGTCTACATCTTATTTTAAGAGTACAAAGACAAATAATGAAAAACAACTCTTTCTAAAAATGTCATTCAGACCTGAAAAATACTTCAAAGCCATAAAAGGTTAAATTTTATAAAAATGTTATTCAGGTTTTATTTTAGGAAAAAAATCATGCATTAAATTATTCAGTCTGTTTTATTTATATTTGAAGCTTCAAAGCTCTAGAGGTGGTAAGCCTGGTAGTAATTTAGTTTCCATAAGAACTCCATGATGGTGGCATTGTATAGTGTTATCTTAAATTCTTGGTTTCTGTACGTTAGCTTTTGTTGCATAATAAATCACCTCAAAATTTAGTGGTTTAAGAAAATAACATTTCTTTAGTTCATAGTTCAGAGAACTAGCAAGTTAGCCTGGACACAGCAAGGCAGTTCTGCTGATTTGGGCCAGGCTCAGCTAATCTTGGTTGGGTCCCAATCTTATATCTGCACGTGGTTTCCAGTTTATCTGGGGGTTAGCTGACGGTTAGCAGGGAGCCTTGCATTTTACTCCCTGTGGCCTCTCCTATTCCAGAAATCTAGTTTGGCCTTGTCCACAACACCAATAAGAAATCTCTTTTCAAGTCTCTGCTTTCATCAATTTTTCTACTGTCCTGTTGATCAAAGTCACTTGTCAAGCCCAGAATTGGTGTGGGAGATATTCCTTAAGATGTGGCTAGAAAGTGGCTGTAATAAGTTGGGGGCCATTGCTACAACAACCTACAATAGACACTTGAGCATTTTTATTCAATGCCAGAAACCAATAAATCAAAAATCATTGAAAAAATTAAGATTGGGTCCCACAGATAATCTCACCTACAGGATTGTTCTTAGCAAATGATTGATAAATGTTGGCAGATTGAAAAGACTTTTTATGAAAGGCATAAATTAACAAAGCATGTCACAAAACTGCTTTCAACTAGAATGAAAACACTGAGCATGGAAACCAACTCTTTATTAGAGTGATGATTAGGATAAAACAAAAAAAGAGTGAAATCAAAAGATAGCTAATGGAGAATCTTGAAATCTAAGTGACAGATTTGAATTGATTGAGAAAGGTTACTGAAGTAATTATTAAAAATATTAGGTAGAACTTCCCTGGTGGCACAGTGGTTGAGATTATATATATATATATTAGGTAGAAAAAAAGTCAATTATTGATTAAATAAATACAGAATAATAAATATGGGAGTGGGGGGATCAGGCACACTGGATAAAAATAAACTGAGAAATTGTTATTAACTTATACATTTCATAAGGACAGGACCTATGTGTGTTTTTATTTATTATGTCCCATTGATATCTCTATGTTTAGTGGGTTGCCTGGCATAAATTCAGAACTGATAATTATTTTCATTGACTTCACTAATCAAAGAATTTTATTTTATTTCATTTTTAAAAAATTTTATTCAAATATCAGGTTCAGTTTCCATTCACCAGACTTGATGAGAAGTCCAATATTTAGTCATCATTGGACTCTTCCTCCAACTGCATGAAATTATATGTATCTCAAAAGAATGAGAACTGGGCATGGTTCTTAGTCCATGACGGTCACCATCCTTGATATATTTTGTTGCAAATTGCTGTCAAACTGGTCCTCCACATACAGTCAGATGATGTTTCCCAGGGCAAGCAACTGGGAAGGCCCCCCAGGAACCCTACTCTCTGACTGCAGACTCTTTTACAATGGGCCATGGATTCTGTATGCAAGTCAAGAAGCTTAGAATAAAAAGTCTACCATCCCGCACCTAGGATATTGTATGTAAGTGGAAATGAGGAACTCACAATTTTGTGAAAAATATCATTCATTACAGTAGTCAAGAAAGACTTGAATGCTCAGTTCTCCCAGCTTTGGTATTGGACCACTCACTTCTTCCCCTCTAAGCATCTAACTAGAGGGTTGTCTTATGAGGCTTTTAAAGTATAAAGAAATTTTTAATCCTCCTTTCACACCCTGCAACCAGTCACTTTAAGGTGCTCTAAAGAATGACTTTTCTTGGAAAAGGAAAGTGGGAAAATAAAATTGCTATGAGATTTTTTTTGAATCTGATATATTAGAGCAAGGGGAAAAAAATCACAATAAAATACTCTCCAATACAAATGTGATATGTACATTTTACAAAGAGTAATTTAGGCAAGCCAATTTTTTTTCTACAAATTAAACAATTTACTCATGGTTAAAAAGTAGGGGTAAAACCAGGATTAGGCCCGGATGTCAATTTTGTTACAGGGTTTTTGCTATTGGCTGGTTCTGCTGCTTCTGAAGCACTCTTGATTGAAATTTCAGGTGGATCATGTATTGTGAATACAAAACAAATGCTGATGTCAAAGGGAATATGCTCTCATCCATGGATATTTACATATTTTAAGGTATTTATATAAAGAGTTTTTATCTAATACATAAGCCATTTTGATATGTAAGTCCTAAATATGTGTTTATTGACAACAAAGTGATCTCCTATATTATTATTATTTGGTTTCTGTTTTTCTCACCTGCTTGTTGTACACTTCTTTGTTGGGAGTGGAAATAAAGCATTGAATAAGACAGACAAATTCACTCTTCCTGTAGAGTCCACAATCTAGTAAAGGCACCTACAATAATAAGTAAACAAATACATAAAAAGATAATTACACATTCTGATGACTGATGTGATGGGGTGTGTGTGTGTGTGTGTGTGTGTGTGTGTGTGTGTGTGTGTCAGAGGACAGGTAAGTTTTATTTATTTTTTATTTTTATTTATTTATTTAAATTTATTTATATTTTAAATTTATTTTTGGCTGTGTTGGGTCTTCGTTGCTGCACGTGGACTTTCTCTAGTTGCAGAGAGCAGGGGCTACTCTTCATCGTGGTGCGCGGATTTCTTATTGGCATGGCTTCTCTTGTTGCGGAGCACAGGCTCTGGGCGCCTGTGCGCCAGTAATTGTGGCACGGGGGCTTAGTTGCTCCACGGCATGTTGGATCTTCCCGGACCAGGGCTCGAACCCGTGTCCCCTGCATTGGCAGGCGGATTCTTAACCACTGAGCCACCAGGGAAGTCCCGACAGGTTAGTTTTAGACAGGAAGGTGGGGTCAGGAGAACATGTCCTGTTGTAGTGGCATCTGAGCTCACAATAACAGGAAGAGAAAGAGCCCAACGTCTTGATTTGGGGATAAAAGCATTCCAGACATAAAGAGTGGTAGCAAGTGCAAAGTCACTGAGGTAAAAATGAGCTTTATATGGTTGAGATACGAAAAGGAAGCCAGCATGGCCAGGCTCTCTTAAGATATGGAGAGGCTACTGAGAATGGATTTGGAGATGGAAAAAGAGCCAGGTCATATGGCATTTATAATGCAATTTTATTTTAAGTGTAATGGATTTTATTTTAAGTATAATGGCTATTTATTGTACTGTTTTAATCAGGAAAGATTTTTTTAATGTTATTTTTAGTAGTTAAGGAATGGATTATGTATTGGGTTGGTCAAAAAGTTCATTCGGGTTTTTACGAAACACCCGAACGAAATTTTTAGCCAACCCAATAGCTATAAGAATGAAAACAGGGAGTGTGACCAGAAGATGATGTTGACTTGGGCTCAGATAATGGTAGTGGGGATAGAGGGAATTAGACGTGTGCAAAATATACCTTGGGGTTGGAGCTAATAGCAATTTCTCATTGATTCAATGTGTATTATAGAGAAACTAGAGAAATTAAGGCTTGCCTATGGTTCTGGATCTGGGCACTCATTTGAATGGGAGGCTCTTTACTCACATGGGAAACTAGAAGGTAATAGGAATGAGGTATGGAAAAGGACTAAGAGTTTGATTTTGTCTCTGTGTAGTCTGAATTACCCTTTAAGAAGCCAAGTAGAATTGCTGAATAGGCAAACACATATTGGAGTTGGAAGATAGGGAGCTGGCTTGGTCTGGAGTTATACATTTTCATTCTTATATAGCCACCTAAACTATAAGCACCTGGAAGGCAGAAACAAAGGGGCTATACATTTTTATTCTTTTCACAATTCTCGTTTGTTTGGTTTTTTTGTTTGTTTGTTTGTTTTGTTTTTGCGGTATGCGGGCCTCTCAATGTTGTGGCCTCTCCCGTTGCGGAGCACAGGCTCCGGACGCGCAGGCTCAGCGGCCATGGCTCACAGGCCCAGCCGCTCCGTGGCATGTGGGATCTTCCCGGACCGGGGCATGAACCCGCGTCCCCTGCATCGGCAGGAGGACTCACAACCACTGCACCACCAGGGAAGCCCTCAAAGTATTTTTTAGATCCATAAACACTGTTTACTCTGAAGATCATCTCCCTGCTTTCTGAGGACTCTACAGATGCACTGGAAATATATACTCAGGAAAGAGGGAGTTTTATCATTTCAAAGTGTAAAACTGAAGAATTTCTAGAAAATCACAGCTATCACCTGAAAGTTATGTCAATTTAGTACTCATAATATGGAAAAACTGATAGCTCTGAATTAAAGAAACTACCCTATACATCGTTAAGTAATTTTTCAGTACTCACCATTTTGCTCGGACACTTGGCCTTAGCTACTCGACCTTTAAAATTACTGTCCTGTTTTGAGTGAAGAAATACAAATTATCCAGAGGGGTGCAAACACGTTTATTCCAGGGCAAAGTTTGGGGCTAACCAATAATTTTCACTTCTGCTTATGAGTCAAGAACTATTGATATCAAGGGTCCACAAATAGGATCAGCTAGAAGCCTAGGCTGTCACCTACCATGTTGGTAGTTAGTGATGGAATTGACATCCTGAAAAACTTTAAGAGAGGACAGAAGAAAAAAATTAAAGGCTATGTAAAGAAATGGATAACTTCTCTGACATTCTCTTGTATTTCATGCATGAGCTCAGGGCAGTGAATAGATTAGCACGTTTAGTTTTCAATTCAGTAGCTGAGGTTTGTTATGAAAGTCGAGTGATACATATGGTAGGCAATTATTCATGCTGCGTCAGAAAACCACTATGGGGCTTCCCTGGTGGCACAGTGGTTGGGAGTCCGCCTGCTGATGCAGGGGACACAGGTTTGTGCCCCGGTCCGGGAAGATCCCACATGCCGCAGAACGGCTGGGCCCGTGAGCCGTGGCCGCTGAGCCTGCGCTCCGCAACGGGAGAGGCCACAATAGTGGGAGGCCCGCATACCGCAAAAAAAAAAAAAAAAGTAAACCACTATGAAGACACTATTAAAATATGATTGTTGATTAGTAATCATCATGGTTTCTCCAAAAAAAAAAAACTTTAGTCAAAATTAAATCCCTGGTGGGTTCAGATGCTTGCTAATGTGTCAGGCTATGGGAAGGTTAAGATGTCAATGTCATTAACTATGAGATCAGATGACCTAGACCATCGCTTTCCCCTTTAAAGTCTGTCAATTTAAACCAGTGCTTTTATTATGATTATAATATTAGTATTATCCATGTGCGTTTCTAATGTATCACAGTGCTTATGTATCCTTGCAGTCACTATGATATTTCTTAGTGACCCTTGTTTCCTCTTTGTTAAAGCACTCATTTAATTGGATATTAGTTTTAAGGGAGTTTGAAAATACATAGAACATGACTTTGCCATTGGTGAACAACCAGCACATAATGTAACAATAAATTTCGCTGTTAGTAATAGTAATGAGAGCTCAATATGAGGTGAATGCTATCAAACTTGCTTCTTATAGATTATCTCTAACTTTGCACAGTAATGTGACAAGATATCATGAACTGAATTGTGCTCTCCCCCCCGCATATTAATATGTTGAAGCCCTAACTTCTGATATGACTATATTTAGAGATAGGGCTTTTAAGGAGATAGTTAAGAGTAAATGAGGTTATAAATGTAGGACCTTAATCCGATAGAACTAGAGTCCTTATAAGAAGAGGAAGAGATATACTAGGAGTGTGAACACAGAGAAAAAGGCCACATGAGGACACAGGGAGTAGGTGACCATCTGTGAGCCAAGAAAATAGGACCCAGGAAAAACAAAAAACAGCCAACACCTTGATCTTGGACTTCCAGCCTACAGTACTGTGAGAAAATTAATTTCTGCTGTTTAAACCACCCCATCTGTGGTATTTCGTTATGGCAGCACTAGCTGACTAATACACAAGGTAAGGGTCAGTATGACTATTTGAAAGAAAAGGAAATTAGCCCATCAAAGCTCAGTCTAGCATTCCCCATGAGTTCCTGATATGAGAACCAGTCCAGGCTTTATCAATCCCAGGCATTTCTGATCTTACAGCCTGGGTTGGTATCTACAAATGCTCTTTCAGAGCTGAATTGCTCTAATCAAGTACTAATCAAGTGCTCTTGAGGTACATGGAACTTGGGGTAAGGGAGTAAATATGTAAGTTTTATTCTTGTTTTTAAAATACTGTGGTATTTGATTCTATTTTTCTGGCTTTCCCAAGTTAGGGAAGTCCGAAATTCTTGGGTATTTTGAAAGAATTTTGAGTATTTAACTTATACATTAAATGCACTAATATTGGTTACATACTATGTTCCAGGCATTACTCTATTATTATGGATGCAACAAATAAGATATAATCCCTCCCTAACCAGCTCCAAGGTGCCATAGTCCTATGGTAGGGAGAAGCACAAGGACAAATCATTACAATATTCTCTGGCAGTGCAATTAACAGTATGGTGCATGATCTCACTCCAATTTGCAAACTCTTACTGGTCTGCCATGGGATTAGTACAGATTGTGAGAGGGAGCATTCAGAAACGTCTAGAGTGATTTTGCATAAGGACAAAATTCAAAATTCAAGCTTTTTTTTGTTTTTTGTATTTACACAAGTATTGGTCTTGTCTGTAATCAACAGGGAATTAAAAAAGAAAACAAACATACAAGAAATAGTCCCTTATCACAGATAGATTGGGAAGTCCGCTTCTGTGTGATGTCTGTGTTTACCTCAGCTTGAAGAAGGAAGATGGAAAAGAAATTCAAACTTGCAAGCTGTTTACTGACAATTTACCACATATTTTTATTGTGTTTACTTCCACTTAGGTCAAAAGGAAATAAAAATAATGTTATATTTGGGGTCAGCTATTGAGCATATTTTATTTTAAAGTAAAAAAAGAAAAAAAAAGGATTCTGAGGTAACTTTATAGAGATCAAAGTACTCTTTCTCATCTTAGGTATTTTTTGTCTCAATCAGTAAAATAAAGCAATTGAGCTTAGATAGTAATTAGGCACCCTTGTTAGTTTTACAAGGACATAGAGTGATTACTCAGGAGCCTCTGCTTCCTATATTACAGCTTGGCAGAGAGGTGGACCAGTCAGAAATTGGTTCTGTCTTGAAGGCTGGGGCACGGTGGGAGCTGAGGAAGAAATTTTTCAGTTTAATTTCTTTAGGTAATGTCCAGGTCATTCTTTTCTGACTTTACCAAGATGAAAAAGTTAGGAATTCATGGGCCTAATCCTGGCCCAGAAGAATTCACTAACATCACCCTGGTCATCAGTCACATGCCTCCTGAAGAAAAGAATGTCTGGGTTGTGAGAATACCCTGTTTGAAACCAGGGTAGACAGGGTCTTAGAAAACTGGTCGATGTCATTATTAGTCTCTTGAATTTTAAGTGGATTGATTGAAAAGAAATCAAAATAAAAAATTACAAGTGGGATTGAAAAGGTTTGGAAACCTAGTTCAGAAAATACTTGGCAACCGGTGCAGTAGGACTATGCAATGTTAAAAAAAAGTTATAAACTGTATCAATGCCATAGGGAAAGAATTAATTCATCCATATTTGTTCATAAGTAGCACAAAGTTCAAAAAGTTTAACATCACACTTATAAGTTTACAGAAACAAGATTAATACTATATATATACCTAAGAAAAATTACCACAGTATCCAATTACTAATAAACTTTTTTTCCTCAAATTTTAAGAGAAGTTAGTTTTGAATATGAATTGCTCTTGATATGCAGAATTTCTACTCAGCCTACTCTAACCAAGAAAGGCAATTAGTTTTTGTCAGTTCTATTAAAAAACCTCATATACCACCTTTCCCTGAAGTGCAGTCAGCTCCCTTCTAGCTCTCTTCTTTTATTTCCTCTTTCTACAAAGGAGAACCTGTTTTGTTTTTCTTGCAAAAATTGGGAATGGAGTATAATAGAACACCCATATGCACACACTGCCCCTGTATGTGACTAGAATACAATCTTTATGGAAGATTCATTCTCATTAGAAAGAAATTTTCTAGGACCTATTCTTTTTCCAGTTATTTTTTATTTTGGCTTTTGGTTTTTCTCCACTATAGAGCTTATAAAGAAAGTCCAATTTAAATTTAGGATATAATTGGTTTCTCTATTAGTTTGTGTAGGCTTTTCTGTACAATTCCAGGTATTTTTCTGAGAATAGTCTTTTCTTTAAATGCCAAGACTCATTTGACTTTGAAATGTTATTATGTTTGAGCAAGACCTTGGCATTCTTAATTTGGATATACGAATAGTTCCTTCAAGAAAAGCATCATAGGGCTTTCCTGGTGGCGCAGTGGTTGAGAGTCCGCCTGCCGATGCAGGGCACATGGGTTCGTGCCCCGGTCCGGGAAGATCCCACATGCCGTGGAGCAGCTGGGCCCGTGAGCCATGGCCGCTGAGCCTGCACGTCCGGAGCCTGTGCTCCGCAACAGAAGAGGCCACAACAGTGAGAGGCCTGGATACCACACACACACACAAAAAAGCAGCATAAATTATTTCTTATGATTAACTGATGAAAAGTATTTATCTAGATATGACCTAAATCCTGAAGAAATTGGATGCCGTTGTGTAATATGAAAGATAAAGTTTATCAAACTTATAATATTTTAATTTCTATAAATTATGTACAAAATAATGGAAGTAACAGATAACTGTAATTAAACATTACAGTGTTTATTTTCCTTTTTTCCCCTATTCAATATAACATGAAAAGGAAGAGAGAACGCAGTGAAGTGGCATGCTGAGTGCAATTAACAAATAATGGTTTTCTTCCATGGAAGGAATTGTGAAATTCAGAATTCTTCTGTGTTAAGATCCAATCCAGCATCTTGGGTCTATCATTTACTACTTTTTCAAATCTGGAAGCTTGCTTATGCTCTCTGAATCTTAAATTGAGACTAATTTACCAGTGTTATTATAAAACTTAGTGAGATAAAATATGAACACATGCATTGTTATTTGGAAGGCTCTCTGTAATTGTAGATTGTATTTGAGTTTCTTGACATTTTCTTCTGTTTCTTTTCCATATAAGTCTTGAAATATTTAATCATACTCTGACCTAAGGAAAAATTGCAGAGTTGATTTTAAAATTATTGGCAGTGTGAACTGTAAACACACTTGAGGTAACTAAACTGACATTTAGGTATATTTATTTACATTGATGTATGAAATAACGGACGTCTTCTTTGATGTCTTCTTTCTGGCCCAGAATATATTGGGCTGGCCAGAGAGTTCGTTTGGATTTTTCCATAAGACATTAAGGAAAAACCAGAACGAACCTTGTCCCAACCCAACATATATTTTCCATGTATTTCTCTGGCGCCTACTTGTACATATTGATATGTTTATCCATTACTAACAATTTTTTTTTTTTTTTTTTTACGGTACGCGGGCCTCTCACTGTTGTAGCCTCTCCCGTTGTGGAGCACAGGCTCCGGACGCACAGGCTCAGCGGCCATGGATCACGGGCCCAGCCGCTCCGCGGCATGTGGGATCTTCCCGGACCGGGGCACGAACCCGTGTCCCCTGCATCGGCAGGCGGACTCTCAACCACTGCGCCACCAGGGAAGCCCCTAACAATTTATTTTATAAAAATTTTTCCAGAGTTTCCTTTTCAATTGGCACTGTAATCAGAGGCATAGATTCCAGATCCAAAATATCTGAGTGGTAGAAAAGTTTAGATACGGTTCCAAATCTAATGGAAAGGATTTTCAGTACGGTGCCCTTTCTTCCAGAAGTTTTTGACATTCTTTGGCACCTACGTTCATCCAGAAAAGACAAACTTCTCTCTGGCTGCTGAGGACTAGAAGAATTTCATTGCCCTCATTTACCAGAGGGACTCCACTGAGCGCAATGTGACATATCACAATCTTTGCAAAGAAGTTCATTTTGACCCAAGATTACATATGTCACAGAAACATTTTCTCTCCTAATGTAACACAGCAGGAGGCAAGATTTGGCTTTCCTTCTTCTGCTGAGCTTTATCAGCTTTCTGATTTCCATGACTTACAATATACCGATCTTGAATTCTCAATATTTCCAACCATCTCACACTGCTAGAATAAAGATTAATATCATGTTGTTGAAGATCACAAGTTGTGGTAATGTTTCTTAGATATGTACATGTGTGTTTTGGTGTGGGAATTTGTCTGTGAATCTATCGGAGGCAACCTTAATAAAAAATCTATACACCAGAAAGATGTGAATGGTGCTGACGTTTTAAAAAAATATTTAGCAGCAAATAAATGTGAATTTCAGCTGACAAAGCTACCTTCTATTTCAGGAACTTTTCATTTGCTATTCCATCTGTTTGATAAGTCCTCTGCCCCCCCGCCACATCATCCCTAACCCCTATCCCTACCCCTAAACTTTGTATTGCAATATCTTGCTTATACCCATCCTCAACCACTCTCTCACGATCACTCCTGAATCTAGAAATGTTTGTTTTTTCTCAATACTTGGCAACCTGCTTAAGTAGAAGCTTTCTCTGACCACTAATCGGCATTTGTTTTCTCAATGATATGAAAACACTTAATTTAATCTAAAAGTGTATACTATTAGCTATGCATTTATAGAACATAAGCTTCATGAAGGAAGATATAATGTCTTATTCACCAAGGAATTGTTACTATCTAGAATAATGTCTGGCATACAGTGGTTCTCAATATATACTGTTATTGACTAATTGAATGAATTCAAGTTCCTTTGGATCAGATTTTCCACAAAGAAGGAGAATGAATATTTAAGGTGTTACTTTTCTCAGCATTATATTGAATTTGTTTTTATCATTTTGAATATTTAATCTTTGTAACTTAAACCATTCTAAAAGAAAGGCCATGGCTTATGCCATCAGACAGAGCTGCATCAACTTATAGACCCATTATGTACAAGCTACGTGGACTTAAAAAATAAATTAACCTATGTAGACCTCAGTTTTTTCACCTACATATTGGGGAGAATAATATTTTCATTAATAATTTTTGTGAGACTTTATCCATGAATATACCCTTTTAGTCCTGACCTTATTCAAAACTCAAGTTTCTCATGTGCAACTACCTTCTTGAAATTTCCACCTGGATATCTAATTGATATCTCAAAACAATATTTACAAAGCTGAATTCAGGGTCTTCTCTAGTTAGCCCCCCTTCTAATCCTCCCAACCTGAATATATGGTAACTGCCTTTGACCAGTTGCTTCACAGCCATTACCTTGGAGGCATCATTGAATAATCTATTTCAAATCTCACAATTCATAGTCTTTAAAGTTGTCTTTTCTAAGTTAAATATGTAACCAGAATTCAACTCCTATTTGTCTAAGGCCTTTTCCCTGGCTTACAAAACTGTAGGTATTTTGGCAAACTCACTACCTGTCTACACTACCCTCCGTCAATCTCCCCGGCTCCATTCATTGGTCATGGACTTTCTTCCTACAACTTGAACATGTTATATACCTCATACTTCAGGACCTTTTCCAGAACAATCTTCCCCAGTTATCTATAGGCCGGATTCCCTCCTTTCTTTCATATATCTACACAAATGCCACTTCACCAGAGAGATATTTTTTGCTTGTCTGCTATGGACTGAAATTTTGTGTCCCTCCAAAACTCATATGTTGAAGGCCTAAAGTGATGATATTTGGAAGTGGTTCCTTTGGGAAGTAATTCGATCATGAAGGTGAAGTCCCCATGATGGGATTAATGTCCTTATAAGAAGAGGAAGAGAGCAAACTTGTTCTCTACCTGCCATGTGAGGACATAACAAGAAATGGCCTTCTCCATACCAGAAAGAGAGCTCTCATCAAGAACCAAATCTTCTGGCACCTTGATCTTGGACTTCCCACTCCAGAATTGTGAGAAATAAATATTTGTTGTTTAAGCCACCCTGTATACGTTAATTTGTTGTGGCAGCCCAAGCTAAGATGCTATCCTTATCTAAAATATCATCCCTCCTCATGTCCTCAGTCTCCCTCCCTATATCCTGTTTTATTCTTCTACATAAAACTTAGACTGACATATTCAATATATATTTATTATTTACTTATCATCTGTTTTCTCCCAATAGAATGTAATCTCCTTGAATTTGGATACAGTTTTATTTATTGCTTAAGACAGTAACTAGTACACAATAAGTACTAAATAATTATTTTTTGAATGAATGATTATTTTTGGCACTTAGAAGGTTCTTAGTAAATGATATACTTTATTATAATAATCATTTTTAAGCTAAAGGAAATTATAAGTTTCTGTTTTAAAGATGTGTCAAATAGAATATCTTTTTAATTTTTTTAAAGAAAACTGATTTTCAAACTGGGTTTTTAATTAAACATTATCTTTATAATATATACTAATTTACATGTTTAACATTCTCTGTGGTGAAGCTGATTTAACCCACAGATGATAACTATCTGTGGTGAATATATAAGGTACCAGATTCCTCAAAACTAATAGCATTCTTTCCATGTGTTTTTTGTTGTTGTTGTTGTTTGTTTGTTTTTTTGTGGTACGCGGGCCTCTCACTATTGTGACCTCTCCCGTTGCGGAGCACAGGCTCCGGACGCACAGGCTCAGTGGCCATGGCTCACGGGCCCAGCCGCTCCACAGCGTGTGGGATCTTCCCGGACCGGGGCACGAACCCGTGTCCCCTGCATCGGCAGGCGGACCCTCAACCACTGCGCCACCAGGGAAGCCCCTCCATGTGTTTTTATCTGCGATTAAATTTATAGTCAGCATTCCACAAGAGGGCAAATTAATAATAATTGGTTTCTCTTTGGAATTTCTTTGCATTTATCATATATAAAACTTAAGTGGAATTCTCATGATATCTTATCAAAAATATCTACAGCAAGCAATCTTTCAAAATTATACTTAAGGTAAAGATATCCCGATACAGGTGCTTTTCATCAAAACTCAAATGAGACTCTACCACCTCAATCCTAAATATGCTATATATCCTTTATTTCCTTACAATCTCCTTGGAAGATTGCAAATAAAATTTTGTAATTTGATTTATGATGAAAATTATTGAGTATAGGCTAAATCTCTAATTTCAATAATGTTACAAAATAGCATTTTTTCTCTTTTGCAATCTATAGATTGTATAAATTGAGTTGAGAATCACACAAAATTTATTTCTCTCTCCTCTTTCTTTCTTTCTTTTTCTTTCTTCCTTCCTTCCTTTCTTTCTTTCTTTCTCTCTCTCTTTTTCTTTCCTCTTTCTTCTTTTTTCCATGAATACATCTTTAATTTGTATGTTCTACATTGATCAGAGTTCCAATTCAAATACAAACAAGTAAAGACAAGAGTGCACCTTCTTAGAATAGTATATATTTGTGGATGGATCCCAAATCTTGTTTCAGAAACAAGAACTACTTTGACAATGTGCTCATATATATCTAATTAAAGCACTTTTAAATGAAATAGAAATAACATCAGAAATTCATTTGGGCAGGTAAAATGCATTTGTCAATCTAATAAAATATCAATTATTCTATCACAGATATAAGCTTACTTTCAAACATTATTTTACCAAATGTAATTTTATGATGCAGGTGTAATATCCTAGAATTACAGGATATTTAAGGTTCAAGGTCCTATAAATAGTCCTTGCAAACTAATTTTATAAATGAGAAAAATGATCTATGTTCTTAGAATTGTTTAATCACATTACTTATGATAGAATGTAGTTTTCTTGACTCCTAAGCTTGTTGCTTCTCTAGTAGTTGTACACTTTTTCTTTTGATCTTCCTCAGTAGTCTTCTAATACTCTGCTGTATGTCAAATTACATTTAAATTGTTAATTTTTATGAACTTCTATAGGACAAGGACTATTTTGTTAATTTCTTTATTCTAATTCCTACCAGGAATTATACATACCTTGATATAAAGTAGCACTCAATGGTGTTGGTTAAATAATTAAAGAAATAAAAGAATAATGATAACTAATTTCTTGCTTTACAGTTATAAATGCCTGTCTATAGGTTGACTTAATTTCATTTGATAAAGATGAAGATTCTTTGCCTGAGGAAGGTTGCCATGTGAGTAAGGTCCATGGCAACATAATAGTCCCAAAGTAATTTTAGTGACAATAATGATATTTGAAAATATATACAAAGCTAAACCATAGTCTTCAACATACATATATTTAATTTTATTAGTTCCTCTCCATGCAACATTGTTCTTCCCAAACCTATTTTTTTCTGTACATAAAAACACATAAAGAGATACTAAATTATTCCATCTTCAATTAAAGAAAAACCTCACTTGTCAATGCAAATATGTGCAAATTATTTTAGCATTTTAAGTTCAGGAGTACCTTTAGAAACTTCCTGACTTTGCAGTCCCAACTGCACACCAAAGAAGATCTCCTTTCATCATTTTGACAATAGGAATGGTTTTCTAAATACTCCTTGCATGTATTTCACAGGTCAGCAGTCTCACTCCAATATAGATCTACATCTCAGATTAGATCATAATTTGTTTTCTGCTTCACCTTAACCCTGAGGTACTATTTCATATAATGAAACAATAAATCAATAGAATCCTTGTGGGTGGGATTCTGTAAAGAAAACAACCTCTGTTCTGCTTAATTATAAACTCATTAAAATAAGAACATGACGTTTCCAAAACACTGATCTATTCTTACAAGTCAAATTCCACTGAAAGCTAAGTGTGGAGCTTACTGTCCTAAAAACAATTTTGGTTAACTAAAACCATGCACAAGCAAAGTCATCACTGATCTGGTTGGACCTAAAGAGCCTACTGACTTTGTCCTTCAAATCAATAGGTCACAGATAAGTAATCTGCTCAATTATAGCTGGAATTTCCAACTTGTTCAGAACTCTATAAAAAGGGGAAAAACGTATGTTCTAAAAGAAAACTTTTTTCTTGTATGATTTCTGAGTGTTTGATTTTTGAATCTCAAGGGAGAAACAGTAGGCCTATGTCTTATAAAAGAAATTCTGGATATGTTTAGAGTTGATGTTCAAGGGTCCTAATTTAGCACAGGCTCCGGACGCGCAGGCTCAGCGGCCTATGACTCACGGGCCCAGCCGCTCCGCGGCATGTGGGATCCTCCCGGACCGGGGCACGAACCGGTGTTCGCTGAATCGGCAGGCGGGCTCTCAACCACTGCGCCACCAGGGAAGCCCGATAATTCATTATTTAACAATGCTCCTGCAATACACTTTAATTTGCTAACATTCATTGTTCTTCTCACTGGTCTCTTATTAATAAGTTAGTATTTTTTTTCTTTTTTTTAATTTTATTTTTTTATTGAAGTATAATTTATTTACAAATGTTGTGTTAGTTTCAGGTATACACCAAAGTTGTTCATATATATATTTATATATATAATATATATATATAAAGAATATATATATATTCTTTTTTGTATTTTATTTTTTGGTGAAGAAAATTATAGCACAGTGAGGCCTGGTGATTGGACAAAGGTCAAATAGGTAGTAAATGAGAGAAGAATGCACTACTCTCATTATTCCTGGAAAAGAGATCACCCAATAAACCCAAACATTTGGACACATGGACCAGCTTTTCTCAGAACATATTATTTGTCATACCTGTGATTGTCCTGGTTTAGTCACAAGAGACTCTTCAAAGGCTTACTCTCCTGGAGCCCTCATTTGGATTTCAATGGTCATATTGTACGATTAACTTTATTTACCATTGCAATTACCATTTGAAGGAAATGCATTCTAAAATGTAAACAAAAATGCTGTTATTTAAAAGCAATCTCCATGTATCAATAAATATTTTGAAAATATGAAAACAAAACAAAAAATAGACCCATGAATCATGTTGCTCTCCTTCCTGATGTATTTTTTTTAACTCATCTGTTCCGTAGTTTGGACATGAAGCCGTTAAAACTATCTTTGATGTGATTTTTATTTTCTGTCACAAGATAACTCTCTGGGTTTCAGTGCTTAGTAGATAATGCAAATATGTGGAATATTGCTGTCCAGATAATTGATTTACTGTGAAATCGATTTATTTGAGTAATAATAAAATATTGTTAATTTCTAAGCTTCCCCATTACATTAAAAGGTTAATGTGTTAAAAAGAGCAGTGGATTAAACAGCTGGACTGAAATGCTTGCTTCACATCATCATCAAAGTGTGATGTCCTCCTATAGCAGTTGGGGGGAAAACCTGTCCTGTTAGCTATTACTCTCCACATATCTGGTCTTCCACTCACTAAGTCTCTCTTATTCTTGGGAAACAAAGAAAAGAATCATCCCCAAGGAAATAGAAAGTGTTCTTTGGTCACTGATGTAATTGGATTGGATATATTTATGTTCTAGTAGATCAGATCAAAGACATGAATTGAATTTGAAATTGCATTGTAATTCTCCCTAACTGAAGAAAGGAAATTGGAAGAAATGATCTCTGGAATTATATTTTTAAAATTGGAGATGCTCAAGCCTGCAAAATCTTTGCCTTTGAAATATACCTCCCCCAAGTGTCAATATTCTAAATTTAAAAATCTACATTTACTTCTTACTACAAGTAGTTGATAACTGTGAGTCAAAAAGGAACATGTTTAAGAAACCAAACTTCTCTATACTTATTCATATCAGAAGAAAAGACACAAGCACTGGGGTGAGAAATAATTACTTTTCAGTTATATTATCTGATATGTTATATTTCACATTTTTGTGGTTGTTAGAAAATGCATTTGGAAATAAGTAAATATAATATACACATATACATTAAATATATCTAACTATATATTTAAATGAACTTTCAAATAGAAATGGTTATTAAGCAATAATTTTTGTCCTTCTTAAAATACTATTTCCTAGAGAGAGGAATAAGGCAGCTGCAGCAAACAGAAGGGGACTTTTAACCAAAGCGTAGCACATTTAGATGTATGCATATACAAAGCCAAAATAAATGTAGACATTACCACTTTGGGATATGACATTTTTGAAATGCTGATGTATAAATTAAGACATACAAAATAATTTTTATAACTCTATTACCCTTTGGCTTTAGCTATTGTTTATTCTACCAAAATTCTGCAATATGGAGGACACTAACTTCATTATTTCTGTATAGTTACAACATAGTCATTAGTTCAAAAACTATAGCTTTCAAAATACAATGGCCAAAAGGGTCAACTGAATGATATATGACCCTTTCTATACCAAGACACTGCTTTGTGGAGGGAAACAAATCCTGAGAGTGGTTTATGGAAGAAAAAAATTGAGAAATTCAGTTTAATGATGAACATGTTTTCACTTAAGAAGCAATAAATAAAACCAATACTATGTTTTAATTTAAGGGTCAGAGTTACACTTCCAAGGTTTAAATGGAGTTTTGATATTTAAATAGAATGAGCAGTTTGATATGTGTTATCACTTAGTACCTTCCATTCTGGGATGAAATTCCTTAAGATCTTCTGGATATATACAATGGAATATTACTCAGCCATAAAAAGAAACGAAATTGAGTTATTTGTAGTGAGGTGGATGGACCTAGAGTCTGTCATACAGAGTGAAGTAAGTCAGAAAGAGGAAAACAAATACTGTATGCTAACACATATATATGGAATCTAAAAAACAAACAAAAAAATGGTCATGAAGAACGTGGGGGCAAGACAGGAATAAAGACGCAGACCTACTAGAGAATGGACTTGAGGGTATGGGGAGGGGGAAGGGTAAGATGGGACAAAGTGAGAGAGTGGCATGGACATATATACACTACCAAATGTAAAATAGATAGCTAGTGGGAAGCAGCCGCATAGCACAGGGAGATCAGCTCGGTGCTTTGTGACCACCTAGAGGGGTGGGATAGGGAGGGTGGGAGGGACGGAGATGCAAGAGGGAAGAGATAAGGGGATATATGTATATGTATAGCTGATTCACTTTGTTATAAAGCAGAAACTAACACACCATTGTAAAGCAGTTATACTCCAATTGCTCCAATAAAGATGTTAAAAATTTTTTTCTGGTTATGATATTTGCTTCATTCTTAATGGGTTTCAAAGCATTTTACATGTAAAAAATGTGCTAACCACTCTTTATCTTAGTTTCTTCATCCTTAGATTCAACTATTTAGTCATTACACTTAACTTTCGAAATTTTGTCGATATTAATTGGAAACATTAATCAATATTTTACCCTCTACTATGGTCTGAATGTGTCCCTTCAAAATTTGTATGTTGCACCCTAACCACCAAAGGTGATGGTAATAGGAGGTGGGGCCTTTAGGAATTAATTAAGTCATGAGGGTAGAACCTTCATGAACGGGATTAGTGTTCTTCTCAAAGAGTCCCCACAAAGCTCCCCCACCCCTTCCACCATGTAAGAACACTGAAGTAGGCAGTCTGCAGCTCAGGAGAGGGCCATCACCAGAGTTTAACCATGCTGGCACAATGATCTTGGACTTCCAGCCTCTAAAACTGTGAACAATATATTTCTGTTGTTTATAAGCCACCCAGTCTATGGTATTTTAGTGTGGTATAAAGCAGGCTAAACAGACTAAGACACCTTTTTAGATGTAAAAAAGCAGTGGATGTACATGTGTAAAATACCTAGCACAATTTCTGGCATATTTCTAATAATATAAACTGTTTGCTGTATGTGTGTGTGGGGGTGTTTGTGTGTATGAGGCATATACAAAGTTAATTCAGGGACAAAAATTTATCTGGATAAAAGAATTTTTTAAATGTTTAGCTATAAATATATTCTCAGAGATTGTATTTACCCCATGAAATATGGGGAAATGTTATTGAATAATATGTTAATTTTATTCTTTCTCTCTCCTTTCATAATTTGTACCAAGTAATTATTGGGTTGAAGTAACAACCATGCTGGGTAACACATAGAACTTAGTGGAATTTGTGAACCCACTTAATTTATACTCCCCTGGGGTCCACACAACTTCTTAGTGGTCATGAAGGAGTCACAGGGTAAATCACACAAATCCAGCATGAATCATTTAGACAAGAGTTTTCAGAATCATATCTATCCAAAAAGTGTTCAGTTCTATTTGGGGATCATGTGTTACCTTGATTTGTTTTTAATGCCCTATGTATATCTTATCATGCTATAACTTATCTTCAACTTGTTTTCCAGGTAAGTGATATTTACTTTCTTTCCCTTTGTAGGAAAATTCATATAGCTTCTTGTAGATATATTTCCAGTAAAACATTCCCCATAGCTTATGGCTCTCAACTCAATGAAGAGTCCCCTGATAAAAAAACCTGCCATGTTATAAACAAATCTATACATTAATAGCTTTCCTACCAAAATCACCAGTGACAAATTTTGAAGACGTTTTATGTGAGTCAACTTCTTTTCCATCTTAAATACTAGTTTTATTTAGATCACAGTTTGTGTGCATCTTCTAAAAGTCTCAATATTACTTGCTAAAAACACAAAAGCTTAACTATGGAGGCATTCTTATATAAGGCTAACAATATGGATGCTGATTATGATAAAGGATCCAGATAGCTTTTGTCCTTATTGTTTTTCTACCCCAACTCCATCAAAATATCTTATCAGAGTACCATATATTCAGTGGACAGTCATAAAAATTAGTGAGTATTCTTAACAGCAGTAAGGAGATGTATTCATGTTAGCATGAATAATAATAGAAATATAAACAATTAGCAAGTGGCATTTTTAAGCTAAATGTCAGATATACATTTTGGATCAATATTTTCTCCCTTTGTGGAGTGAACTTGATATAATATTTAAGAAAATATAAAATACTTTATACTGAGCACAGAGCCTTTATACTTCCTCTGGCCATTTCTTTCCAACTGAATGGTGTTCTTTGAATCTGAGATCCAATTATCATCATTTGAGGAAAGATTCTGACTACCAATTTAATATAATTCTTTTTTTAGTAGTCTGCAATGATACATGGAGGGAATATAACTATGTCCTTATTTGGTGCTAAATTATCTACTTTATGTAATAAGCAAATGTTGGAAATGAAGAAAGGATGTTCTGTACAATTTTTCTCAAATGACACAGAATGGATGTCCAGTAATTGGCCCAAAGTCCTGATTTCTGGTCAATTACTTACATTTGAGATCACATTTTATATAACAAGTTTAGCTTCTCTTTCTTGAACTTTTGCCCATTTAATAGAGGGCTTCCTATTTATATAATGCTTATCTCTGAGAGATTTAATGTAATTAAGATTACTCATTAATCCTGATGATATAACTGTGAATTAGATCCAGTGGTGGAAACTGAGGTAGAGATAACTTCAGTGGCTCTCATACAATCTTACCATCTAGCATTTGTGAAAATCTGCCTTCTAGGAGAAATTGTCACCTCATACCCATTCAGCACTGGCAGGTCACCATATTCAAAAGTTTCCATAGAGACTGTCCTAAACTTTTATATTTTGCAGCTCATTAGCTAAGAGAGATGCTTCAGCTTTTGCTACCGCATGTACATCTGGCGAGAAAAATCTCTGCAGTCACTAAAGCAAGCATGAGGAAAAGATAGAGAGTACTCAAGAGCCTCACTGGCAAACACAAAGAAAATTTTCTTTCCTTATTATTATTCCATTGTATCAGGTTGGGAAGCAGGCACAGCTGGTCCCCAGCAGACATCTAGTTGCTTGCTTAATGTCTCAGACAATAACATATGCCAGCAACAAAACTCAGGATCTCGATATAATTGTGAGGTCTTTGAAATCCTATGAATGGCATTGCAATTTTCAATATAGTCACTAAAATAAAGGCTTCAAGCCTTCAGTGGGAAGCAGCAGAGATGACAGTCACAGACCCTAACAACAGTGTATCTTGCAGTCCATTATTTTGCTGAATACAAAATGAAAATAACAAACACAGAGTCTCAGGTTTGCCTGTGGAATAATCACTCTGAAAGGAGGAAATCAGGCATCCATACTGAAATTTGTCCCCCTAGAAAAACCTGCTTTTTAAAGAAAAAGAGATATATAGCGTCAGATGATGTGCCAAAGTAAATGTTAGTGTGAGAGGACAAGTAGGAATAATGTCAAATTTAAAATAACTGAACAGTAAGGATTAAACTGATTGTTAAATCATACTAAAAAGTGGATATGGAAACATAGGATGTCAATTCCAATTGTTGATCTGTAATAGAGCATTGCTTCCCAATACCTGCTTTAAGATTTTATTGTTTTGGAAGAGTCATTTCTGAGAATTCCTTTGGTGCATTATAGTTTTTCCCTCTTCTATTAGTAGCCTAACTTTGAACTAAGTTACTAATGCAGTATTAGAATGCTATCCCTAATTTTGATATTTTTAGAAAATAAGAAGTACTATCATACCTATTGAATGACTCTAAAATTGTTAAAACTCTGAATGTGTTATATGTATTTAATAAAGCCGCCGTTAGTATAATTTAGTAATATAATTTTAATAAACAGGAAAACATGTGTGCACAGCACATATTTATCATACTCTTCAAGAAGGAGATAGAGAAAGCCACCTACAGCATATTCAAGAGAAAGGAAATTAAGCACTGTGTGTGGTTTACAGTTAGAGTTGTAGCACAGGCCAGCTTTGGCTCCCTGCAATGAAATGTGAACTTCTTTGAAAGATGTGAAATAATACAAGCAGAAATGATAGATGGAGGAGAATTTCTGCTTGAAACAATGCATAGAAGGGATTATCCAAATCACCTTCTGTGGAAGCATATGCTAGCCGTTGTTCTTTTTGTAAAAGCAAGAGGAGAAAATCAAGATAGAGTTACAGAACATATTTTTAATAGTTTAGGTTTTTTTTCTACTTTGTTTTTCCAAACATGTTTTTTCAACATGATAAGTTTTACTTGTGTCTATACTAGTTTTATTGAGATCTTAACATTGTGCTTTTTCAAGTACAAAATGGGTATGTTACAATATATCATGGTTTCCTAGATAATTACTGCCTCAGAAATACTGCAGGTACTTGGTAAATTTCAGATTCCAGACTTTATTTCAGATCTACTGAGTAGGACTACTCAATACCTTTTGCTGCTGTGGCAAATTGCCACAAACTTAGTTAAAACAAGACAAATTTACTATCTTTATAGTTCTGTAGGTCAGAGTCCAAAAATAGGTCTCGCTGGGCTGACATCAAGTTGTCAACAAGGCTGTTTTTTTTCTGGAAGCTCTAGGAACAATGTTTTCTTGTCTTCTCCAGCTTCTAAAGGCTCCCAGCATTCCCTGGATCTTAGCCTCTTACTCCATCTTCAAAGCTAGTAGGGCAGCATCTTCAAATCTCTCTCTTTCTGCTTCTATAGTCACATGCCCTTGTTTGATTTTAACCTCCAGCTGCCCTCTTTCAAGGACCCTTGTGATTATATTAGGACCACCTGGATAATTTACGAAAATCTTCCTGTCTCAAATCCTTAACTTACTCACATGTGCCAAGTCCTTTTTGCTATGTAAGGTATATATTTTCTATGTAAGGTAATATATTTAAGGTTCAGGGGATTAAGACTTCAACATCTTTGGGACCATTATTCTCTTTATCAGGTCAAGTCTTGGTAGAACTAGATAATCTCACTCAGCAATTAAATTCTATAATTCTATGTATTCATCAACATTTTTGTTAGTATGTACAACTATTTACCTATTAATTCAACCATCTAATCATTAATTTATTCATGCTTTCATTATTCAACAAGCATTTGTTTCATACCTTCTGGATATGATACACAGAGCCAGCCCATGGAGACAAAAAAATGAATTAAAAAAGAAATGCCGAGCTTCCCTGGTGGCGCAGTGGTTGAGAGTCTGTCTGCTGATGCAGGGGACACGGGTTCGTGCCCCGGTCCGGGAAGATCCCACATGCCGCGGAGTGGCTGAGCCCGTGAGCCATGGCCACTGGGCCTGCACGTCTGGAGCCTGTGCTCCGCAACGGGAGAGGCCACAAGAGTGAGAGGCCCGCATAGCGAAAACAAAAAAAGAAATGCCTACCTTCATCAAACTGTATTGTTCTATATAGTTTTTTCTTACTGAATTCATGTATTTATTACCTAATATGTGCAAGGTTTGGCCCACTTACAAATAATTAGACATGCTCATGTAGTCACCAGAGCATGTAATGTATTACTTTCATTGAAATTATAGTTATTATTTCAGAAATGGATTGTAAGATAGTGTAAAGACACATCCATAGGAATATAACATAGAATTGCTAAGTTAAAAACAATGAAGTCTGTAAGACTACAAACTAGGAAGATACACTAAGCAATTGACATACTGCAAGAGTGTCAATAAAATCAAATTTTGCCTGTTAGAAGAAAAATGAGCTCTTTTCTCTCTGTACCCAATGGAGATTAATTCAAGAACATGTATTTTGTGCATGTTCCTCACCTCTCCCGATAAAATAAAAGTGCTAAAAGTGGTAATCTGGGAGTGGTTTTTTCTTTACTTTTTATTCTCTTTTCTGAGAAGAAACATGTTACATAACTTCTATTGCACACAGAGTAGCATAATAGGCATTTTGTTATTTGGATTCCTGGCCAAGTGATTCAATTAAAGGACGTTCAATTAAAGGATGTGTTTTCTGTAATTATCATATCAGAACTGACAGAAAAGTTCCTCTACTTTTAAAATGTCCAAAGTTAGGCAACAATATGTTAATGCCACGTGACCAGTAAAAATTAGCAAGTTTCTGAAAGAAAGCTGTAGCTCTCATTCTCCATAAGCAGGTTTTTCTGAAGTCAAGCCCCAGGAACCCCCCTTTTTCTCAGACTCACTCTGTTTCTCGAAGCTTCTGTCTTCCCTGATGTTATCACACATTTTTACCATAGCTACTGTCCACCCTCCTTCTCCTGGGGAAGTAGCAGAGATGCTTCTGTTACAACTGCAAACCCACATCACATGAGCAATTCCTTCCACTTCTGCTGTTTTCTCTTCAGGTACTCCCTGCTTTGAAGCTGCTCCCTAGATATTTATGTATCCTTTTGAATTTGCTTCATGCTCTGAACTTCTCGTGAGCTCTTCTGTTTCTTCAAATGTATCTGTTGTGTTTTCCATTCTCTCAACCGTGGAATGAAGAAATCCTGATGAGATCGTTTGAGCTTGTATTAATACATACTACTGGCTTTATATGATTCCACTTTCAGAAAACATGTCTAATAGGAGCCATCAATAATAAAAACCTCTCAAACAACTGTCGATTAGTATATTCATGATATCAAAAGATAAATATGGTGTATCTGTCTGAAGAATGCATTTTACTTCATTTTAAGGAAATTAAAGCACTGTTTTTGTATTATTATTTTTTGAAATTATATCAATTTAATTTTACAAAATCATATTTTTTTAAAGTCTGGCATTCAAGGAAGTAGAATCGTTTTATACAAAAGCCATCTCTTTTCTTCCCAGTCAAAAATACGTGTATTGGAAAGCAAGAGATACAGGGCAAAATTCGTATTACTTTTGGCAAAATTTTTATTCAAGGATAGAATTTCCATTCTCTTGCAACATTCTTTTCATTCTCTTCAAATTCTGAACAGTGCATAATATAAATATTTTTTTTATTGGAATATAGTTGCTTTACAATGCTGTGTTCATTTCTGCTGTGCAGCAAAGTGAGTCAGCCACACATATACATATATCCCCTCTTCCTTGGATGTCCTTCCCATTTAGGTCATGTTTTTATATTTTTGAATAGAATATACAATTTATGTTGGATGTTTTATGCTGGAGCCAAGTCTCTAAATATATTTTGTCCTTATGATAGTTTATTTCAGGTTCACAGAGCTCTAGAACTACAGAAAACATATTTAACTCTTCTGCTATTATGGATATTTCTGTAGAAAAGTTTGAGAGTAACTGCCTAAAAAGACTTGGATTTAGCTTTGTTGGACAATTGTTCAGAGACCCCCATTATCCACTTGTATCAACCTTAGTCCTAGAATGGAGAAAGCAGAGGTTAGCTTTGAATTCTACATTTTGAGTAAATTTTGGTATCTACTTCTTCAATGATAAGAGAAACAGTTGAGAAGCAGAGATATTAGAATAAAAAATGACTGCAAAAAGAATGGGATAACACAAGGACAAATTTCTTTTTTACACCCTACCCAGCATCCATCACACTTGCGGCAACCTCAGGTGTGACAAGTTCCACAGACCCATGGCTAGAGAGGGAATCAGACTGTGAGAATTAGATGGACACTACAAACTATTTAGAGCCATACACTCATTTTACAGATGAGAAGATGAGTTGAGGAGATTTTTCTTTGATCTCCCACCCCCTCATCTGAAGAAGTAGGCAACTGTGCTAAGGGAATTAGTCAAGAAATATTTCTATCTTAATAATTAAAAAAAAACCAAATTGAGTCAGCTTAAGGTAAAATGGAAATTAATTAGGTCATGAAAGCCAACCATGACATGAATGGCAGTTGAGCAGCACTGAGGTTTACCTGGGAGTCAAGACTCAAACCGAGTTAGGGCTGTCTCTTCTCTCTGCCTTACTTCACAAATTAGCTTCATGTTCTCTTTATGTGTGTGGACTTCTGAACATCAAAAATATGGCAGTAGGGCTTCCCTGGTGGCGCAGTGGTTGAGAGTCTGCCTGCCGATGCAGGCGACACGGGTTCGTGCCCTGGTCCGGGACAATCCCACATGCCGCGGAGCGGCTGGGCCCGTGAGCCACGGCCGCTGAGCCTGTGCGTCCGGAGCCTGTGCTCCGCAACGGGAGAGGCCACAACGGTGAGAGGCCCGCGTACCGAAAAAAAAAAAAATGGCAGTAGGTGGCTTGTTCTTTTATTCTAAAAGCCTTTCACTACAAAGAAAATCTAGTCTCCCTGTTGCAGATTTTAAAATCATAGGGAAGGAGTCTAGTTGGTCTGGTTTGAGTCATATGTCCATCATTCGGACCAAGGAGAGATGAATTAGATTAATTTTCCCATTCTGTGTAGCCAAGAAACATTTTTTAAAACAAAAGTAAGGAGGAGAGGGTGTTGGGCAGATAAAACAAAAGTCCCTCCTCTGGGGGCTGAAACTGGAGAAGTGAAGCACATGTGTTACACACTGGCAGGAATATTTTACAGCCAACCTGCTCTGATTTTGTCTATCCAGAATGTTCATTAGAGACATCAGTTTTAAATGGGCTGTCAAATCAGCTGGGGTTAGAGGGATCCAATTTTCCTTCAGTTATCATCCTTTTTAAAAATTTCATTTTATGAAAACTAGTAGCCATATATTGTATGAAACAATGTATACAGATAAGTGAAATGGTTGTTTCAGATTGCATCAAGTGACCAATTTACTTTTCAGAAATGGCTTAATTTAGATTTTTCCCCAAATGCTATTTTTCCCTACAACTGTTTTGATGCTTTCTTCAAAAAGTCCTTCTTGTTTATTTTGAAATGCAAATCAGGATAATGTTTAAGTTAAATGAATCTATTTCTACTGTTCATACAAGGACTTTATCTTGTGACAGAGTTTCTTATAGTCCTTTAGTTTTCAAAACAATGAACTGTGCTTCCCATAGGCATGTGCCTTCTGTTTACAAGAAATGCATCAATCCTCTTAATTGGATGGGCCATTAATAATGGTAAGTCAAATGTTATTGTTTTTTCCAACTGCTGTAATCATATGCTAGTGGTTAGAATAATTTTTAAAAATTAAAAGAAAATAAAAATTATTCCAATATAGCTGTTATTTTTCTGACTACATATGAAATTTGGAAGTTTGATTTCAATATGGGGAAGAAGAAAAAAAAAAAACAGCTATCTGACTTC